>NC_142843.1:29850984-30002500 GCF_061612785.1 Hesperophylax consimilis | reverse complement strand
TTTAAATAAGTTCTTAGGGAAAAAGATGTATAGTTTTAAATGTGGACTATTTCAAATAAGCCATGTGAAAGCATTAGTAAAACTTCTGCGAAATATCAATACATCTTTATTTAAATTTATTGCACATTAAAATCACTTAAGTAAAGAAGAAAGAAGAGTAAACACAGGGTTCTATTTTTAAAATACAAATATACATACAATACATACCATGAAACTTTATTGATTATAATATTGTCTATGTAAATTCAAAACCGCATATGAGCCAATAATTTCAAAATACGTTTTTTTGGCGCTTTCAGATGAACAGCACAAGCTGCATTTATTGGTGCTTTCATATTTTGAAATTGACCAATAGACTTCTTGTACTGGGATCAAGTCAATATGAACCATTCCCAGTACACAAGCAAGAAAGGACACGTATATACCCCTAGATAGTTTTTAGTCCCTCCTGAACATTTTTACAAATGGTTCTTCTGCAGTAGTGGACTTACACCGACGATGTAGGCTTACAAAATTAATTCCCAAGCAATTAGGGCTGCTTCATAGCCACTCAATAAATTTGTTTAGATTCTTGTGGCTTTAGCACATACCTTAGTTTTAGGAACTAACCGAGTTCCCTGGACCTCAGTACAGTAATACCTCAATTAACAAATTATTTTGATAAAAAATAACTTCAAAAGAATAGACATTCGTGCACACAGTACAGAAACTGTAAGTAAAATCAAATAAACATTTGCTTTCTTACATACAAGTTAAAACTGCACTGTTAGAGGGGCGATTCCAGTTCTACTTAATGATAGAACGTCCAGCGTCCTGCCAGCAGGACTTTACGTACTACCGGTAGGACGTAAGTTTTTTGTTTATATGCGGCTTTGTAGGCCTGCTAGCAGGATGCCGTTAACTGCATTGCATAGTGCGTCTCTTTCTGATTCAGCGAGTTTTTGAATCGTATTTCTGCGATCAGTCTGGCCAAAATGGCGGCGAGTATAAGACGTGGGGTCCGCGTTCGCGTCAAAGCCACGTATTTCGACGAAAATGATGGCCTAAACACATGGAGTCGCAAACATTTTGGTGATAATTACGACATTAGTTATTGTTGGGGCACTGTAAAAAAGTTAGAAAACAATTATGCAAGGGTATATTGGGAAATTGACAAAAAAATATCAACCGTGCCCGTTGGAGTTCTAATTGCTGAAACCGAAAATGACAATTTAGTGGAAGCAAATACAAATGAAGAACATTGTAAGTACAAACTTTCTTATTTTATTCATAGGCTTACGTTTATAGTAAGCCTAGTATATTCCCATAGAAAAAATAGTACTTGGAGGTTGCTTGTTCGTTTCCATTATTTACGTGATTGACAATTTTTTTTTGACAGGCACAACATAAATTAACTTTGCTAAGTTTGACTTGTATGGGTATGTATGCGTATGTATTTGCGTGTCTGTGTGTGTGGGCGCGTGCTTGCCTGTGTGTCTGTGCCTGGGTGTGTGTGTATTAAAAATATTTTTATTATTTTTTAACTGATAAACTTTATTAATGTTTATAAGACAAGGTTTTTATGCATATCACAAAGGATTACAAATTATTATAAGCAATAATTATTAGCCAGAAACACCCATACAAATTGAAAAAATCTTCCGAGAAGATATAATAACTGCCGACGACGAAAAATAATAATATTTGACAATTCTAAGTATTCACCAATAAAATGTAGACATAATTTGTCGCGACGCTATCTAGTGGGGAATTTAGCAAGTAAAATTGCCTTCCCTACTATAATAAAGTATGTTGTTCTTAGGTGAAATAATAAAATAAGCAATAGTTGTTGAACGAAATATTTCTAATACATATTGAATAATTTGACGGGACAGGAGATAGGCCGGCGTAGCTCAATGGATCGATCACCTGACCGGAAATCAGGAGGGTGTGAGTACCGTCGCGACGCGTCGGCGGTTATTATTTCTTCTCGGAAGATTTTTTCAATTTGTATGGGTGTTTCTGGCTAATAATTATTGCTTATATTTATTTGGAAAATAATTTTAAGTTTAAATATATTGAGTACCTACACCCCTTTGCGTCTGTTGATCACTAATAATGGATTTTTTTTCAGCATCGTCTGAATCGGGTTCTTCTTCTTCGAGCGAAGATGACGAGACAAGTATTTCAGTACATCCGAATTCAAGTACAAGCAACGTAAATTCTGCTCGAAATACAACAGTTGCAAAGGGTGTTACCTGGACTTTTCATGAAGCAATACGTGTCGATCAACGACAACAAGGCTATTTCAAAGCTACCTTGCTAGTACCATTGGGGCCCGCACGAAGTATCAAGGATGCATTTTTCATGATATTTCCGAGAGAGAAGCTTAGTTACATAGTCCATTGCACCAACTATTCGTTTCCAGCAAGACAAAAACTGTTGAACGAGAAGGAATTATTAACTGTTTTTGGCATATTATATGCTATGACTCTTCAAGAACTTCCAGATCGACGATCCTATTGGAATACCACCTCTGATGGAATATATCCCCCTGCAAATTTTGGACAAAGATTTGGTATGAGCCGCCAAAGATTTGAGATCATTCTCATGGCATTGCGCTTCACACAATCCTCAGACCTTGATTTTTCTGATAAATGGCGTAACACTAGAACATTAGTAACGATGGTGAATGATAAACTAAAAGATACCATCCATCCTGGGTCAAAAATAACTGTAGATGAATCCATGTTCGCCTGGTATGGAAGGGGTGCGTACTTCAAAAACGGAATGCCAGCAGTTATGAAGATTAAAAGAAAACCAAAAGGAGTCGGTTGTGAAGTAAAAACAGCGTGTGATAGTGACACAAACATTATGATCAGAATGGAAATTAATGAGGGCAAAGAAGCAATGAGTACGAAGAAATGGCAAAGAGAATTTGGCGCAGGAACTGCAACTACTTTGAGATTGACAGAGCCATGGTATGGTTCTGGCAGAGTTATAGTTGGTGACTCTTGGTTTGCTTCAGTCAAAACAGCTGTGGAGTTATTCAAAGTTGGATTGTATTTTATTGGACTGGTAAAGACAGCACATAGTTTCTATCCTGTGTCTGAGATGGCAGCTCAGTGTCCTACGCATAAGGGGGCATCTGTTGTGAGTACAGCAGAAAAAGACTCTGTGCAGCTCACTGCCTGTGCCTGGAGAGACAAAAAGATTCATACATTTGTAGCCACTTGCGAAACGACACTGCCTGGCCTGCCATCACGCAAAAGAAGGTGGGACGATGAAGGAAATTTATTTTACCGAGAAGTCGATCGGCCTAAATTAGTCCAGCAATATTTTGACGGGGCTGCGGCTATCGATATTCACAATCACATTAGGCAGGATGGATTGGCATTGGAGAAAGCTTGGGGCACACAAAAATGGGAACATAGAATATATGCCTCAGTTCTGGGCATTATAGAAACGAATGCGTATTTGGTTTTTAATAATTTCTTTCGCTCCGAACATGATCAGGTGTCTCACAGGTGGTTTACTACCAACCTGGTATTAGCTCTAACTATTAATGACGATGATAACCTACAAGAGAATGAGCCGCCACCACACGAGAACATCGCTCACAGCGGAGAACACATTCTTGAGGCCCTGTCAAAATCAGATGACAGAAAGAGAGTTCAACGCAAATGTATAGTTTGCTCCAGAGTCAACAAAAAACAGCAGAAGGCGAGCTTTTTTTGCAAGACATGTGGTCCGCGATGTGTTTTATGCTCTCCACAGACAGGAAGAAACTGCTTCACCTACCATATCGCGAATGGAATTCCAGCATAATCCTTTTTTTAATTTTCTCAAAGTAAATACAATTTTCACTTACGTTTTTTTTTCTTCATTTTCTTGTTTATTTTCTACCCTGTTATATTAATAAGCGCCCATGTCTTATTTTATTATACCTTTTTTTAATTTTCTCAAAATAAATACAATTTTCACTTTCGTTTTTTTTTTCATTTTCTTGTTTATTTTCTACCCTGTTATGTTAATAAGCGCCCATATCTAATTTTATTAAATAAAATACAGAAAGTTTGTCACCTCTGCCTATTTTTAACATGCATAAAAGTCGAGTACTGCTAGAAGGACAGCCTCTTATATTCATACAAAAACCGCAAAAAATTGCGTACTGCTGGCAGGACGCACACTCGTCGAATTGTCCTTCCGGAAGCTCCTTCCGGCAGGACAAGGGTTTGGACGTTCTATCATTAAGGATAAGGATTTGTCCTTAACCTTAAAATTAACAACTTTTTGCACTCATCCAAGAGAACTGAAATAGCAGTTAACGAAAGTATTGTTAATTTTAAGGTTAAGGACAATTCTTTATCCTTAAGTAGAACCGGAATCACCCCTAAATCGTTAATTTTACAGTCAAGGACAATTCCTTATCCTTAAGTAGAACTGTAATCACCCCTAAAGTCTTCAATTTAAAGGTTAAGGACAATTCCTTATCCTTAAGTAGAACCAGAATTGCCCTTCAGGTCCCTTTTAAATCTAGCTGAAGTACATTTGAAGTATTCTTTCCTCGAATAACTGCCGGTTTTTGTTAATCCGCAGCATGAAAATTTCAAAATACCATTTTCTTAACATCAATATGAGGCTTAATAATTCTTAACTGAGGCATTACTGTACCATTTGGGAAATTCATTGAACATTATCATAATGCAAAGGAATGAACCACTAGCTTAATGAACAATACCATTGAGCTGATCCTCCATGCAAACATCTCCTCTATCATAAATCCAAGTGTGCCGTGCCAGACTACTTATACCGCCTAAACTTGTTTCATTGTTGCATGGAGGGATTTAAAAATTACAAATTAATGAAAGAACTACAGTAATAAGTATAAATCGTACCAAAAATCTAATAAAATAATCAAATTAAATTGATTCTGACACGATGGAGAAAAGCATTTTTAAACAACTTTGTCTAGTTTTAAATGAACATCTCTAGAATATATAGGGATCACAACATGCAGCACTAAAAATACTACACACTCCTATGGAAAGAATAAATGTCCATCACAGTGGAAGCATAATAATTTTAAGGTTAATAAATAAACAATACCTTGGGTAGAACATTCCACTGAGTTGGTAAAAAGACATATTAGTTTTACATAAATTGTTAGTAAGCCGAAAAATAGGAACTAAGTGCAAAATTATATTAATTTTAGTTTCATTTAACGGAATAAGAAGCTGGTGGTTTGGCAGTTGTTGGAAGAGGAAGGGCGTTTGGATCAAAGATCGGATCCAAAGACGAATTTCCATTGGAAAGTTTCATACATTCTTCGAGGGTTTTTATAAATGTATCGCATGTGGCATTCAACATTACTGCGGTGTCGTCTAATTTCTGAAATGTTCAAATGAATAACTATTTAATAATAATATTTATGTAGAACACTTCTATCATTCTTATCTTAAAGCAGAATATGACCTCAAAACAAAGTTTATTTCAATACAAATAAGGAGTAAGTAAAACAGGTCAACAGTTTATTTTTAATAACGAAATTCCGATAAAAGATGGTGCAATATTATTCTAACGGTTTAAATGAATTTGGTGTAAAAACTTTTGTAGACAAAATAAGAATATCGAGCAGTATATAGGATTCATAATTAAGTTTGTAATTTAATAATAGAGAAAAGTTTCTATGTTATTATGAGTATTGTTAAAATGCCTCCATACCTCGAGTCCCACAATTTTTTACTCTTTACCAATAATAATTTAGATGGTTCTGATAGATACTACAAAGTAAGAACAATCGTAGGAAAAATTAGAATGAACCGGCTGTAGCACGAGAACGAAAATAAATTTATCATTGACCAAATGAAGATCGCGAATAAAGAAAGAAAAGCAGGAAACAGTAGTTTATGAGGGTTAAACTAAACAAACGTGGGTTTAAACATTACGTAAAAGCTGCGATTTCTGGTATGATCTATGATTTCATTCAGAAAAAAACGAGAATTGTTGTTTATTCTTTTATGCAAAATAAAAGATGATAGATTGGCATTTTTGTAATTATTAGTAACAAATATAGATAACTACGTATTGATACAATTTTTATTTTATATTTAATTTGACATCCTTCATATGGCATTGTTCACCGTATTGAACAATTACACTAAGATGCTATTTTCCGTAGCTTTGGCAATGTTCTCTGTGGTAAACATTGATAATCTGAAAATGCCATTTTTTGTATTTTACCTCTACTTATTTTTGACCCAGAAACCCAATTAAAAAGTCAAATCATTAAAATTTAATTTTTGACAACCTTGCCGAATGAAGTGTTAACAATAAAGTAAAAATAATCTTGATAAATATACAGAAAACAGGGACACGCTTAATAGGCACATTTTATTTTAAAAACACTTTGTATCAGTTAGATAATAATGATAAGTAAGTATGTCAGTTTCCGGAAATGGAAAATAATGCATTTTAGTAGCTATTTTGTTAAATGGATACTTTGACACAATATGCTATATCAAAATAGTTTTTTTATATCTTAATCAAACCCAAACTAAGAACATATTTTAGGATCATAGATTTATATTTCGGTTTAACCGTTTGATTGCCAATCGTCGACTTTCGTCGATCCGTGTTTTAACGAAGATTGCCGATCGTCGATTTCCGTCGATTGCGTCAGTCGTGTTCTGATTCGCGCGTACGTCGGGTGTGGTGCTGCGGCGTTGGTAAATATTATTCTAATATTATCTTAATAGTTGTAAGATCGTATTAAACCGTTTAAATTTCAGATTCATTAATTAATTTTTTTATTTTAGTTAATTGAAAAAATATAACGTCGAGGGCGTCCTCTGAAATGTCTGACAGCGGGAGCGACGATTTCCACTCCTCTAATTCAAGTTCGAGTCAGAGTAGCTCTGATGAGAGTGATGTCAGTGATGTCATACCTGTGTTTCCCAACCGCAGGATGCGAATTTCCAGTAATTCTTCGGATCGTGACCAAGAAATGGAGAGTAACACCGGAAATTACTCATTTTCAAATGTACCTCCCCGAACCAATTTTTCTACCGAAAATTCTCATTTTTTCGAAACGTCTGGACTTCGGGATCCTCCTCCGCGTGATTCTAAACCAATATCATATTTTGATTTATCGAAATCCTTGAAAATTCAAAGAATTTATGGGGTTTTAAAAAAATATATAGTTTCATAAAAAATAATGTTTTTTTGGTGGCATTTTACAAGCAAATGTATGAATTTTTTGGCACTCAAACGGTTAAATAAGAAAAGAAAAAATTTACCTTAAAACTTTCGAAATCAATAACAATGGCCGCCAAGTGAACAATTGATTTCAATTATAACTAAATAACTATTAAAATGTATTATTTTACATTTCTGGACACTGAAATACTCACTTCTCAATATTATCTACTACAAAGTGTTTTTTTTTTTTTTAAGTGCGTGTTACTATTTACTGTATATACACTATACAGGTTCTTACCTCCATTTCTGGACCTTTTTCATTGTTAGCAGCGCTTTTCAATGCATGGACATGTTGCATCAATAAATCACAGTATAATCTCAACTCAGACTTTTTGTATTTCAACGAATCAGGATTGCCTTCACCTGAAAAAACACAAATATTATTTCTTAGTGTGTCTTACAATAATTTGATTATAAAATGTAGTTACTTTTTATACGGAGCAATTACTTTTGAAATTTTGTTAAATTTTTTTTTTTTGTTCATTATAGATTGATTCAATCCTATTACAATACACATGAAATATACAAAGCTTAAAATGAAACTTTACAATAACCGATATTTTAGAGTTCTTGCCTAAAATGACTTTTGAAATCTTCAAGGCCAATGTTGAAAATGTCAAGAGACCTAGAGGTATCATTTAGCAGCACCATACCTCTTGTCATGCTATGCTGAGCCATAACGTCCATTCTTCCGTGTGGAATACAGAGCAAGTCGTGGCGTCGACCCTGACGGTAGTTGTTCGGTACAAACAATTTATAGCACTCCAAGAGATATGGGCTGTCAATGTAACAGTTCATGATTTTAAAAGCTGTTACTTGAAGGGTCCCATTTCACCTAGATTCGGAGAGCAAATCTATGTGATGCATAAATCGTGGGTATTCACCATGCGTTCTCATATAAAGATATCTTTTTGAATTTGTTCTAATAATTCTATTTATTTTTGCTGGTGTGGGGCCCAGACAGCAGAAGTGTATTCTAATTTAGATCGTATAAGGCAATTGAACATCGATGTCATTGCTTCAAGCTTGGAGAATTGTTTGCTTATTCAAATCCAAGAAGTTTATAACAAGATGATACCAATCCCAGTATATGATCTGAAAAAGTAAGTTTGGGATCAAATGTAACCCCGAGGTCCCTTATGGATTTTACTGATGACAATATTTCATCATTTAGTTTATAATCAAATTTGATCGGGTTTTTGGAACGCGTATACGTCATAGGCATACGTATTTTTACATTAAAGGAAAGTTTATTCTCATCTGCCCATGAAGATATTGCGTCTAAATCAAGTTGTAATTTAAAACAATCTTGAATGTCGCATATCATCTGAGAGTGGAATTTCTTTGATAATATCAGTAGGAATATTATTCAACACAAAGTAAAGCTGCGCCGTCGTAGTATAACATATTACGTATTGCTTTAGCAGCCTTAGCGCCGCCGTGAAAATGTTGGAATGCAAAAACGTTTTGAGCGATTGCTTGCCATAATATGCCAAATTTATAGAACTTAAAAATATGGGATAAACCACTGTAAGCAGTTTAACATGTTTTCATATTAATATTTTGGGGAATGGTATTAATCAAATAATATGGTAAATGTATATATACGATGCCAATCGCTCTAGTGGATATTATCATGTTTACGCTGACAAGTGTAAAGTACCCAAATGTACTGACAGCAATTATTTTATACATGGAAACAGCTAAAAACAGAAAACTATAATTTTAGGAAAAACACAAGGATTAGTTACTGCAAGCAATATTTTAAAATTGGCTTTTGTATGGGATGACGGCCATATTGATGTTTTACAATAATTTCTGTCCATACTCAAGATCAATGACATTTTGGTATTCCTGACATTAAAAAAATATGCCTAAAAACCTGTTTTAAATTAACACACTTCGGTCAGGAAAGGTAGTTCTACCCGTTCTGTCGATTGATGCTTAAGGCCGGGAAGGGTAGTTCTACCTTTTGCGCTGGCCTCATTTCAATGGCAGAAAAGGCGGAATTATATACCAATCTCTTTGTAAAGGTCCCAACTATATGTACATAATTATCGAATCGTAATGCAAATATTTTTTTAATTTATTTTCGTGCCTTTCATTTACATCGGTATTTCAACAAAAGGATAGTATATTCTTATATGTTTTTATGAGCGTGAAACCTGATTCGAATCTCTTTCTCTGTTCTGCACCTACTCAACTCCTATGTGCAAGCGAGCGAGAGATGTCGGGCATATTTAAAGAAAGCAGGTATGAGCAAATACTGATAGGCGGACCGTAATAAACATATTACAAGGTTAATAAGGTTGCATTTCAAATAATATTCGATTTGCATTTAGTACTTTTATAGCTTGGGTATGCTCAGTTACTATGTAGATTTTTTTATTAAAATATTTGAATTATATTCGAAGATATAGCGATTTAAAACAAATTAAAGAAATTCGCACGGAACCTTTATTTTCGCCCGGACTTAGCATAGCGCCAGCGCAAAAAATACTCGGCCGAAATGTGTTAACACACTTCCGGCTGGAAGGGTAGTTTTACCTTTTATGCTGGTCCTACTTGAATGCCTGTAAAGGGCAAAGGATATATTATATACCAATGTGGCATATTGTATACCAATCTTTGGGTATAAACAATGTGATATAAGCCTCCCATATTCTTATCTTCCGGTCTCTTATGTGGAAGAATATTTAATCGAAAGGAAACTATACTAAAACTAAACCTGTAAATGGATAATAAATCCTCAAACTTATGGCACTGGAGACGCGGAAACCGATTATTTTTGTCATCATTTGTGCAAAAGCGAAAACCAATTTTTTTGTAATGTAATAAAAAAATATGTACAATTTTTACACATAAAATATCACTAAATGGTCCAAAACTGACTTTAACTTCAGTTTATGGAGTTGTATTACAAAGCAAGCTCTAATTTCAGACGGTAATTTTATAGTTGGGGTGTGGTTGAAGTGTGTTAATACAAAATATCAGGAATACTAACATGTCAAAATGGTCCCATACAAAATCAAATTTTCATTTCACGCAACTTTAAATACAGTATTTTCCATCCCCCTGAAGTAAATAGTTGGTTTTTTATAATAATTAAGTTGAATCAAAGTGGTTTTTTTTTACTTTGTATTAAGCATGGTCAGCAATCCTAAAAGATTACTTTTTTATTACCTCAGCATTAATCATTTAATCATTTCCTTAATCACCTCATAGCTATTGCAAGAAAGATTAATAAAAGTATTAAAGAAAAAGATTGAATTTAACTTACTATTCGGCCTAGGATTAATACAGGCTTTGGCTGTTCCTAAAGCTACTAGCCATTGCTGTCGCTCCTGGGAGGTAGCCGCCCGGAGGTACATATGCTGTTCTCCTGGTATCACCAAATCCAATCTCGTATTATCCAAAGAGTTCACTGAGGAATACAAAGGTCATTAAATAATTAGTAAAATGCGCCATTTAAATATTCATTATAGCTTTCAACATTTTCAGGCAAGGGGCTTGATCCTTTAAAATAAATGTCTACATGATTAGGCGGATACGTTACTACGAACTTACCATTAATTTCAGTTGCTGTTACTTTAACAGAACCTTTACATCCCTGGTTGACCGTATCTTGAGATTTGTAGTATGATAATATTCCATTTTCCAAAACAAACCATCTTGTTTGCCAGGCTGCATAAACAATAAAGTAATTTGTATGATTAGTAACAAATTAAATATAACGATGAATACAGCTTTCAGTAAATAAAATTGTTAAATTTCAATGTGTTACTAACCGCTCCAGTAATTTGTCCATTTCCATAAAATACCTTCCATTTTAAAACATATGTCACGTAAAACTATGTAAATATACACAAAAAGTAAGCAATAATGTCAGATGACGTTTATATTAACGGTGCTGCCATAAGTAAACCACTCACGGTGCTGCCATGTACAATGGTACAAACTATCCTTAAGTTTAGTATACACTTATTTATACTACAGTCAAATATTAGTAAGTTTAGAGATTGGTGCGTTCAAAATAATTTATTTTTAAATGTAGTAAAGTGAAAAACCTTGACTTTCTTCAGAAACGAAAATCCTGTTTTATTCAAATATTCCATCAATAACATAGCTTTAGAAAGAGTCACGGAAATGAGAGATCTTGGAATTATTTTGGACGAAAAACTAAGTTTCATCAATCATATCCATCAAATTGTGAACAAAGGTATGAAAACACTAGGCTTCGTATTAAGAACAACTAAAAACTTTAATTCTTTACAAGCCATTAAACTATTATACGTATCTCTAGTAAGAAGTCTAATTGAATATAACTCAGTAGTTTGGTCTCCATCTTACAAAATTCACATTAACAACATTGAGCGAATACAAAAAAAATTTCTACGTTTTATAAATTTTAAATGAAATATCCCTGTCGAAGACGTAAAATACAATTTCTTATTAAATACTCTAAAATACATACATTAGAAGATAGACGTAAAATAAACGATTTAACGTTCTTATTCAAAATACTTAACGATAAATTCGACTGTTGTGAACTCCTGCAACTTATAAACATACCTACACCCACAGTAACAACACGACAAAATACAATATTCTACAGCAGCACACATAAGCGTAACTACATTGCCCACTCTCCGATACAACGACTTCACACCATGGGAAATCATTACTTGGGTGATGTTGACATATTCAATATCGACTTGGCAAGTTTTGTGGATCATTTAAAAGATTTATTTCAACAATACTTCTAAACACATCACGTAAACCTACAAATAGCTGTAATTTTTTGTTTTTATTTTTTGTATGACTTGTTGCATAGCTTTCATCAAATGTAATTTTATTCTTATTTTTTATGTTTCAAAGTATTTGTCAAATTAAAATTATACTACCAACCATGTAAAAGCCCTCTGGGCGTAAAATAAATAAAAAATTATGTTTTTATATGTGGGTTCTATTAAAAAATATTGGTCGGTTACATAAACTAGAGCCAGCCCTGTGAAAACGAAATTGGATTAGTCAACGGCGCTCTTGAGGTTTTTTACCGAAAAAATAGGTATCGTAACATCTTTCTTTGGGCTGTAATAAAAATAAATAGTTGCATTTCTCTTCAAATTTTTATGAACAATTTTAGAGTTTCGCTGTACATATTTTTTTTTTTGGTTTTAGGCATTTCACCCTGAAAAGAGTGCTTTGTGAGTTCGCTGTACATAGCTGGGACCTTTTATCTACGTAAATAATCGTTTCTTTTTTACACTATCCTGAATATAGCTACACGTCAGGTGTCCTAGTTTGTAGTTTGTGGTATTTCTAAACGTAAATTTATAAACAATCTGTCATAAGGGGTGTGGTGTTGCAAATTGTGATGTTTTCAATGTAATTGTATTCAATTAAATTTCTAATCATCGCCCGTTTCCAATCATGAACTCCACAAAGCTACTAATTCTTTCCATCTTAAGCGTGTGCTACTTTGGTTTCTGTAAGTGACATTTGCTTATATTACTTATATCAACCATTGTAGTTTGTTGTTTTCAAATGTGATTTTTCAGTCATTGTTTCTCTGTTAACCGTTGCTTATTGTGAAGTTAATGAGATTTTAGTCCAT
The DNA here is from genome assembly GCF_061612785.1 of Hesperophylax consimilis. NCBI lineage: Eukaryota > Metazoa > Arthropoda > Insecta > Trichoptera > Limnephilidae > Hesperophylax > Hesperophylax consimilis. Next base: position 29,989,644 of record NC_142843.1, on the reverse strand, counting down.
ATAGTGCTATTTATGTTTTTCTAATCTTTTTTTTATTTTTCAGGCAGCGCCTTGGAATGTTACGTCTGCACTAATCAAGAAGATAATGTGGAGAAATGTTTGAACACCATCAAGACATGTGAACAAGGCGAGGACGTTTGTTTATCTGAAATCAAATGGGGGAGCACTCCATATTGGTCCCAGGGAACATTGAAACAGTTTTACATCTCCAAACGATGCGCCACAAAGGACCATTGTGTAAAAACAAGGCAGAGGAACATGCAATACTGCACACATATCTGGTATGAGGATTGGGCATGCTCCGAGTGCTGCCAAGGGGACCGTTGCAACTTCTACATCATTGTATGTTTATTTTTTAAATTATAATTAATTGATGTGGTTGTTATAAAGTCTTGACCATTGCACCTATGTTTATTTCAACACTGATAACTGAAATATTTTGTTTGATATTGCGTGCAGGTTTTAAAAACACCACAATTGGAATTTAAATTGATTTCATGCTCATTAATCCCAACTATAAGGTAGTGATGAATCATTGATGTGTCATTTGCTTACTGGTGGTAACATCACATAACTTTTTATGTGTGCTGTATTATTATTATTTAAGTTTTTTATTACATTCCAATATTGTAAATTGATGACTGACCATTAATTTCCTAGCTATAATTTAAATGAGTTTGTTTGTATTTTTTCAGAGTGGAAGCACCTCCTTAACCCTCAACGCAGTACTACTCGCAGCGGGAATTGTACTTTCAGTTTTTATTGGAAAATCTTTGTGAAAAATTACTTTTTGTTGAAACATTTACACCTTTCCGTCCATACGTTTGATATAATTTTGCGCCTAAATAAGATTATTGTACATGACTCCTCTTAGGATATTAAAATAACATTCCAACTCTTACCAATAATACTAAGAGAATGGCTTCATATATCAAAGATACATAGTTTTATTAATATAAGTATGAATCATTTTGTACTGATTGTGAATCTCCATTGTTTTATCCACGAATTTGTAATTGTATAGGGTAGTGATGATTTGAAATTAGAATATTATTGCTAATGTGCTGTAATTATTTGTATACTTTTGCTCCATTGGTCTTATAAAAATGATTGCCTAAATCCGTCCATCAACTTACATTATTTTTACAACACTTTAATTGTAATTTTAAAACTAGGGAATTTTTTAGAAATATATTTTTAATTTCAATCCGACCATTACATGTAATAATATATGTATTTTGTAAAAAAAAAATATTAGCTAAGATCTCTACTTTGATGTTGAATCTCAAAATCTGCACAATTTAGAGATAAACTGTTGATGTGACATGTTGATACATCACATTTTATTGACATCTGTTTTTTATTACTTGTTGATATTATAAGTGAATATTGATTGAACATATTTATATAAAGAATCTCTTGAATCTGATACTGTTCTCGTTTGTGACTTTTGCCCAGAAAATTTTACTAAAGATTTCATTTATTATATTATGGGCAGAACTTTTCATTGTAATGTCTCACTCATTCTTCGTATAATATTCATGTGTTTGAAAAAATACAAATTAATGTACAAATATTTTTATACAAATAAAATAATCTTTTTACATATTTGTATTTTATTTCTCATGAACAAAACAAAATTGCTGCCGGGATGCCTGGCTGATGTGAATAATCGAAATTGATTTTTATTGTAGGAAGTAAAAATGAAAATAAACAAGTCTATATTTTTGACAATAAGAATATAATTTTATTTTTATTTAAAAGATACTCAAAGAAATACATTACAAATTAAAAATTGGTCATTATTTCGAATTGACAATTTTAGCGAAAATAGAAACAAATATACTGCACAGAGTTTTAGCAGCCGGGTGAAATGAGCCCATAAGGCTGGCCGAATGAAGCGTCGTTCCGTGCAAGAGCATCGTCCAGTCTTGCTTGGCAAGAATCGCGCACCATAAGACGTTTCACATCAACAGTACCTTTTTTGTAAGGTTCATCAAATTTAACAGTCAAGTTCCCACAACCAAGATAGACAGTGCTCATAATATTACATGCCCATAAAAAAAATGGATACTTATATTTTTGCATTGGGATTAAAAACCACAACTTGTTCACCTAAAAGTCAATGTGTCAATCATCCTGTCAATCATGGGGGCAACTTTCTGACTGAAACTTCAATGGTAGGAGAAAGGTGATGATTATACGGATGTGCAGGGCCGGTCTCGAGCAGGCGCAACAGAAGCAGTCCGCTCCGGGCGCCGAATTGCAAAAGCGCTGATAATGCCTAACAGTCTTAACACATCGCCCTTAAGCCCCCACATACACAATTTCTAGCGATTTATAACAAGTTTCTCGTTAACTGTTTAAGTTTTAAAGTTCCCAAAAATGTGTTTTTTTTAGATAATATCTATACATTTGTTATGTCGAAAAGTTAATTACATGAAATTCGGTCGATAGAAAAAAATCGCAAGTAAGCTCCGAAAATTATTAAAAATAAATTTTGTTCTTTTATTTAATACGTTATAGACATCAAACAATACACAGTGTATCTTTAAATGCAACAAAAGCATTTCTCGAGAGATTTGGCTCTATTTAAAACGAGTCATGTTTTATAAAATATTTTCACCTTATTATCGTTTTTTTTAATATTAGCGCTCTACATATCTCCCTTCCAAACCATCTTTGAACGCTTACTAAGGGGCCTTAAGCTTATTTTTCATAAAAACGGCACTACACAAAAATGTAAATCATCCAAATATTATTGATTACAGTGATGACTGGTGCTGGTTTTGACAAAAGGGCGCTAAAATTTTACTCGCGCCTGTTGATGTGCAGACCAGATGTTCAAATTTCTGAAAAGTTTTTGTGTTATCTAACTAAAGTACAAAATTATTTAACCCTTTCCAATCTTCAGGGTTCTTTACATCTTTCGTGAAAAAGGTTTATTGATTTATTTTATTTATTGGTGTCTGAAAATGAAAATTCGGGGCCCGGTATGTTAGCACTTTTATAAAAATCAACATTAGGCTCTTTTAGAACGGGTTTCCGGAAATGTTTAATTTTGAACAAAAGCTTTAAATGGACATGATTTGAGGTTTTCACGGCCAAAAGCATTATTCCTGATGATGGACTCTGTAATGTTGTCCGAAACCTTGGCTACAGAAGGAGGTAGCGCAACACGGCATAATACCCCAAAAATAACCCACTGTAAGTGCTTTAAATCTTGCAACTCTTAACTTTAAACTCATAGGATGACAGAATTATATTTGTGAAGGAGAAATCAAGAAATTTAGAATAGATTCACTGATGCTAAATATATCTTATCTACTCGAGCGATGGAGATTTCCGGGTGTTCAGTTTTCGATTCAGCCAGTAATATCAAAAATGGCAATATATATACAATACAGATATTGGCAAAAACTGATGTTTTTACTGTCTTATGTTTTTAAAGCGTTTTTTTTCTAAATGTCATACCTACCTTAAAATATGAATACGGAAACATTTAAACTGCTTACTGAAAAGCTTTAAAACCACCCGTCTAAATTTGGGTAGCTATCGCTCGAGTGGTATAGGTTTAAAGGCAATGCTGGAATTGAAAAAAAAAATCCCGTAAGCTTCATCTAAGAGTTTTGTTTTTCATGTCATTAATACCTACCCATTTTAAGGATTACATTAACAAAATCCAATACAACTATAAACTAGGTAATCAACGAGATGATTTTTTGTGGTTACTCTAATCTCCAAGTGAATTTTCGCGTGCTACACGCTAACACTTTTCAAGAAACTGCAATTTATTAGAAAATTTTCTTTCAGGCTTTTCGCGCAGTCGCAATTTGAGTTTTCGTTTTGAACGCTAGCGTAGTACATGTACCAGTCAGTACAGTCTACAGCTGTAGGGGTAGAAGTGTAGAAGGTAGTAGATGGTAGGTAGTAGGTAGTAATACCGCCTGACTATGCGGGACGCTCGGGATGGGGGGATACATCCGAACACAAGCCTGGAGCGGTGTAGCGTTGCTTCAGAATCACCGTAGCGTTTACTTTGCTACAACGCTACGGTTCATGTCCGCGTGTTTTCCTCGAAAACGGATACAAATTATAACTTGATTAAAAGATTTCACTTTTTTCTTAGCATCTTGTTCAAAAAGATCATCTTTTAAATTAAAATGATATGTTTTAGCTATTTCGTCGCAGTGCTGTCGATCTTAGGAACGTGCTGCTTTGATTTCGGTATGTTTAGCATTATTTTCTTAGTCTTAGATATTAATTTAATTTTATCACGTTTTCATGAAACTAGATTAATGTTACACCCAGTAGGCGGCTAAAAATAACATTTAGAAAAGAGGCGTTACCGTCGAAAAGTGTTGACGTTTCATAAAGATGTTTATACACACACTTGTTACCTACCTAATTGTTTGGGAATTTCTATTTGCGCAGGCATTACCTGTCTACATAACTGCGTATTTTTGTATTTTCTTAACATTTGTTATCATGATATGTTCACAGCATCTTTTATTTATAATTTCGCAAGAAATTTAGAATAAAATAATTGAAACGTTTTTTTTTTACCTTTATTAAAAATACCTGTACAAAATATTGTGTCTAAATAAGGCAATTGTACCTTTTACGAACCGATTTATAAATAAATATTCTATCATTAGCCCAACTAGTAATAAATAACAGATTAAAAAAATGTGTTTTCGTTTTCATCTCAAATTGCGCAATTTTCCTTTAGAGATAAATCGGCAAAGAATGGTAAATATTTTCACGCTTTCAAATTGTAAAGACGCTGGGTTTATCGAATTACCGGTAGCGGGGTAGAGGATAGCAAGTCGCAGATAGCAGGTAGTAGGTAGGTACCAGATAGCGAGTTGCCGATAGTGTAGGTATTACCTATAACATTGTACCTATGTCAGAAAGTAAGGGGGAAGTTACGGAATATTGCCATCTGATCCTCATCCGTTTACTCCCGTTATTGGAGATGAACGAACCGATAAATTAATAGCCTTCCGCTTGTTTTGATTGAATCTATCTATTCTTGGCTCTCTCGATTGCAGAGGGAGTTTTCTCGCGTATTTTTCTCAGTTTTTTTATCAAGTGGAAATCATTTGTATTGGAGTCTGGTCAAATGATTTTATTTTAACGTTGATACGTTTTTCTTAGTAAAACTTCACGTAAAGATTTAAAATAAATTATTGCTTCGTAATTTAATAATAATAATGCGACATAATTTTTACACGATATACTTGATTCTTACTTTTTTTCATATCTCTATTAATGAAATTTTTTGAACTCCGCAATTGAAAATGTTATTTATTAAATTCAGTGGTGGCTATATTTAATCCTGATTAAATAAATATTGATAATTTTACAATCTCATATTTTACCTAACCTTTATCTAACTTCTTTTTTACCACTTATAATACATACAGTACATATTCATCAGAGTAATTTAAAATTAGAAAATCAATGAAAATAAAAAACCATTTCCTCAATCATTTTCCACTTATGATACTAGTTCATATTCATCAGAGTAATTTAAATTTTGAAAATCAATGAAAATAAAAAAACATTTCCTCTATCCTTTATTATTGTATAGTTTGGAATGCCAATCTTTATTTTTTTAATGTTCTTATTTTGTCCTGTCCTGCCGTTATTGTTATTCTTTATTTTATCATCGCTTTGTATAAACTTAAATTATTAGATCCGTATTGGGTAAGGCGCACTGTATCAATAATTTTAAGAACATGACCTATAATACTGTATTAACGTTTTAAGTTTGTTATTTAATTCATATTTGAAGAAAAATTACACTAAATAAATGCTATGTTATTATTATTAAAAAAATATATCTGAAATGATTGCTACGCCTGGCTTATTTTGAAGAGGCAATTTGTTTAGCTTCGGAGCCATGTTAATTGCAAAATCCGGTAAGCGACGGGTATAGAAAACCAGGAAAATAGTAAACAAATTTGTGTAATAATTGTAATTAAGATAAATATAATTTTAGTAAATACAAATAGGTTACTTATGCCATTTTTACCTGTAAAAACGCCAGGTTCGTCGACGAATTTATTTTAGTAAATTCTTTTTTTACCACAGAAAAACCTTTAAATGTACATAATACTTGTACATTCATTTTTATATAATAAATACTAAGGACGGGTTGTTTCGGAGAATTTGAACAATTCATCAAATTTCAACGTTCATTTTCAAGTTCTGTGAAAGATTTTTTCAAGTTCTGTTTTTATTTCAGTTTTGTCAAGCAACTAGCCTACAATGATATAATAACAGAACTTGAATAAGTCTTTCACAGAACCCGAAAATGAACGTTGAAATTTGATGAATTGTTCAAATTCTCCGAAACAACCCGTCCTAATAGTTACTAGTTCCGTGAATAGTAGTAGACCTCGCGGCCAAAATAGAACGTTTCTAATATTATATTTACTATATTTTCTTTACTTAAATATATTAAAAACAAAATTTCCTCTGAAAGCGAAGATTTGTTAATAGGTAGGTACTTAAAGCCTACCTACTTAATTAATAAACACGACGATTCGAAAATCGATCACATTTGAAAAAATAATAATTTCTGAGCCACTAAACCAAGGCTGCCCAACCCCAGGCCCGCGGGCCACAATGTGGCCCGCGAACGAATTATAAGTGGCCCGCGTGAAACATTTTCAAAAAACCCGCCAATCCGCCAATTTGAAAAAGTGTCGCGGGCCCGCGGTAAAACAAACAATGCAGCTTGCGCGCGGTCACCAGTGTTGCCAACGACGGCGATTTATCGCTATTTAGGCTACTCAGAACGAGAATCAGCGACGAAAAAATCTAACCTGTTGAACTTACTTTTGAAACAATACACCGGTTTTCGACATAATATTTTTTGCGTCGAAATGGAATCCTGTAGCCACCCCCCCCCCCCCCCCCCCCCTCCCCATGGATTTAAAATATTTTGTGTTTTATTTTATTACTTATTTAGATTTTTTTTGTGGGGAATTATGTTTTATAGAAATTCTCTAACAACCCCCCCCCCCCCCCCCATGGAAATAGGAACCGTCAGGTAGTCAGGTATTCAGTGGCCCGCCAGTGATTCAAAATCGTCAATTTCGCCCAACTGCTAAAAAGGTTGGGCAGCCTTGCACTAAACCATCGTTTGCTGGCGCGAAATTTTCGCCGTGCGTCAGCTGATTCTGTTTTCGTACTTACTTGTTTTTTTGTAAACTGTATTTTTTCAAGTGTATCGTCTTACCAGACAGTGTTTATATATTTTTTTTGTAAAGGTAGTATATAATTTTTTTAGCACGGAGAAAATAAGTATTGCTGATGTATTAAAATCCCGTTAAAAAGTAGATAGCATGCCATTTCCTAATAAACTATTAGTTCTTTCGTAATTTATCAGAACATGTGTTCATCCAGCTGCGTTTATTCTGTTATTATATAATGACGAAATGCGAAAATATTAGAATTTTCTTGAACACGTGTTCAAGAAAAACGTGACATCGCCATAAAACATTCGTGTTTTACTGATAGTTTATTAGAAAATCCATCAATTCACTCGTTAAAGGCCTACAGTCCCATTTTTAAAAGGAATGTTAATAATTTGAAGAGATTTTTAATAAAGTAGCAATTTATATCTGTAAATTTTCTAGGCGTATGCAGAGAAATGTTTTTTTGATTGTGCCTATCGGCTACTGCGGCGCACAATGGTAAAAATGAGTACCATCTTTTAACCGGAACCGGAACCGGGACGTAAAAAACAAATTTATAGAAAGACGAAATGCAAAACGCTCGAGTAGTCCGATTTAAAACAGGACTTCGTTACACTCCGTCAATTATTAGATGGTAGGTTAGTCATAATAATGTTTCTCAGTTCATTGGGCACGATCAAGTGAGGTGTTTATATATTAGACCGTTTAGTTTGCACAGCAGATTGAGTTCATTAGAATTAGGGGCTTCGCGGTTGACTAGCTACGAGCGTAGGTACCGACGAGTATTTAGCACTTATCATCAATGCATCGGCTTTTAAAACGAGGCTTTTATCGGCTTAGGAAAACAAAAATTCATATATTTTTTTGTTTTATTCGCTCTTCAACATAACGTCTTCATTAAGTTCACTACACGTAGTATTATTTTCTTTTCACTTTATTGTACTCAATTGTAGTGTGTTGTATGTCTATAAAATATGATGATGTTTATCTCGAGTTAATTGCAAGTAACCTAATATACAATACTGCCGCAATGGGTGGAACCAGAGTGTTATACTTGAGATGAGGAGCAATACTTTATCACAAATATGCGAACACCTCAGCACAGTTAGTAGTGAGGTGTTGACAAAACACTACTACTAACCTATTTACATACAGTTTTTGGTTATTAACATTTTCTGTACATAGTATGTGTTAACTATAACCTGAACCATCTGTAATACATATGTACGAGAATAGACATTAATAAATAAATAATAAAAAAAGATAATGCGCAATAAATTCAAGTTAAAGAAAATTAAATAAGTAGGTAGGTACCTTAATTAATTATACATTATAAGTTTAGATAATCAAAAATTTCGTTGAAGCTATGAACTTTTTCAATTGGATAGAATATAATGGATGCAATTTTATACTTTATTAGATAGAGTAAGAGCATCTGTGTAAAATACCTCCAACTACAATTAACATAGCGCATTCCACTTCTCCCCCAACTAAAATTGCCTTTTTTAATCCGTTTTATAGAGCACTAGTTTTACCATGCGGCTTGCCAGACTTATTTTTTTCTTATAAAACAAACAATATGGCGTCTTGGATAGTCGTGGATATTATTTCAACGCTAATAATCTCATGGTGGATGTAATGTTGCGAACTAAAAAGAGTTACGTTAATCGGGATAACCTAGTAATTCCAACGGGAAAAAATGCGTAAATATCATATCCCAAGAGATGGCTTTGCGAGGTTTTGCTGCTTCAGATATCGATGAGGATTTTCTTCTTTATATGTATTGTCAGGCGATAGTTTGTCAGTTGTTTCAATATTTGGTCTATAAATTTCCAATGATATTCATCGTATCTTTATTAGCGTTTTTTGGGGCTAGGGTGTACGGGGGTATAAATAAACTAGCGATGGTAGACTGTAGCCTGCACAGATCGATAAGTGAGATGTGAGATGGTGTGGAAGTGAGGAGGTGGTGAAGATAGGGAGGGGGAGTAGTGTTTGGGAGAAAGAGTAGTTCGGCTGATTAGAACTCTGACCTGTCTACTATCTTTTTGTGTAGAGCGATTGTTGGTAAATTATGAACCCAATATCTAATTGTCATAACCACTCAGGGAACTTGACCAATCAGCCTTCACGTTTCATAAACCAAGTTATCATTTTCATCAAAGACATTGTTATTTGTAGGTGTATTTAGTTAAATTTGGATGTTTTTTGAAACATGACAATAATAGTGTTTCAAAAAGATTAACAGAACTAAACTAATTTCTGTAAACCTGTCATTTAGCTAATAAGCTTGGTATTTTTTTTTAAACACAAATAACTTTGTTTAAATCACTTTAATATATATAACCTCTACACTCATAAACAATGTTCACCTCATCAGGAGCAAGTATATTGTATTGTATTCTCGTACTTTGTATATCTCGCGCGACGGTACGCCAGGTATATGTTGATCCGTTTGCATTTGTTGATCCACCCCGGATATGTTGATCCATTACCCAAGCTGGCATACTTATGTAAATCCCTATAGATCAACTTGTGTTATCGAGATTTAGCTGTAAGCCACGCCCATTTTTCAGTCGCATGTACATTTTACACAATTTATTTTGTTGATCTTTATATTTCTGACAAACTTGACGGCTTGCATGCGTTGTAACTTGTAACCGCCAATTTCACGCTCGTTGTCGCGTACTTTTTAGATCCTGTTAGAACATCCATATTCTATGAAAATGACTTTATACTTAAAGAGGATAGACTGCCTCACGAGTATTTATATTGAAATGGAACTTTCGCAAACGTCAAATCCATGCTTAAAAAATCTTTTGAACTTGATTAAACAAAAATTTAACTTTAATGCATCATTTACTACGTTTCGTGACTTACCAGGGGTGCCCGGGTTCATGGGGTGAGGTTTGTCTAGGTCATTTTATATGAGAAATTTTGAACTTTGATTGAATAAAATTTTCTTTTAATGTATCTTTTACCATCTCTGCCGACGTAAGTTTCTTGTAATGATTAATTTAAAACAAAGCGTAATATCCATAATATGTGCCTATTAAAATTGCGGCGATTAGATTGGTGAGAATTAAATTGGTCAAATTTTAAATAATTATTGCTAAAAAATTTATTCTAATTTGTTTTTTATTAAACATGGCTAAAGTCATTTCAAGTTACAATTCCAACCAACGATGTTTTAGAATATGTTCGTCAATCAACAGGAGCCATAATGTCTGTACATCAGAGCCCTCAAGAATTATTACAATTATGTGTACCGCCGCCCCGGGAACCTTTTATTAGATAACCAATAACCCTACCATAGGTCACCGCCAACGTTTAGCGAGATTGTTGTTTATTTCTTGTATATTTTTACATCATATCCACACAGGAGGCCCTAAGGAAAATCGTAACCCTCAGGGCCTATGTCATCTTTGTGAATGCTGTGTTGGGGGAATTTTTAAGGAAAGGAAGGAGAGTGAGTTCTGGGAAGTAAATAGGTTTGATGGGTGGGTAGTAATTTGGGGGTCAGTGTGTTCGAGTGATATACATAAGAATCTAACTCTCCTAAGGCGATGCGTTGAAAGAGGACTCATCGATCCGGCCCACCACGCAGTTATTAGGCAGGCGCATCCGCCGCCAAGCCCCTAACACACCTCACCCCATAAACTCGGGCACTCCTGCTAAGTCACCAAACATATCAAACAACTTGGGGTGACCTATGGCAGAAGTGTGGGTTATCCAATAAATGGTTCCCGGGGCGGCGGTACTCATACCCTCCTCCCAAATTGTAATAAACGTCTACTTTCAAATGCAAAAAAATAATTTAAAACGTACCTAAATGACGGCCTCCGTTATCGAGGGGTAAGGCTCTCGACTAGCAATCCGAAGTAAAAATAAATTTTACTAAAATTAATTTGTACTATTTTACAATTAGTGTTTGGTAACCATATCTGAATAGCCAGGTACTCTCCCACCTTCCTCCTCGTCATCTCCTTCGAGGTCCACATTACCTTCAGTCTCACAACAACCCCAATTGGGGGTGCAATAGTCTCACTGGCTCCAGACGGGAGCAGTTGGGACTCTGTTGCGGTATTCACAATTTTTTTTTAAAATGAAAACAGAAATATTGTCAATATTATAATTCCTACAAAAGCTACAGCTAGTTTCGAGAAGTTGAATAAAATGTTTTTAGCATAAACATGGCAAAATAGCAATATTATATAATATAGACTAATATTAGACATTAATACATCAATGAATAACATTCATTAAAAATGACCACCCAACGGGAGGCTGATTTGTTTCACAGTTTGTGGATGAACCGAACACACGTGCAGTGTTATACTAATACCAGCTAGAGGAGAGCGTAAAACACTTCAATATTTTGTATTTAAATTTTGATAATTCCTCGATGCTTCATATTAATGTTTCATAAAAAAATTCAAATCAAATCACACCACATCCAGAAAAAGAAGCCGATATGTTTTTATACACAAAAAATGTTTATTTGGATATTCTCTGTATGAAAACTAATTTCGTTAAAAAATAATACTGCATTGAAAATGTGATCAGACCTTCACTTCGTTGTTAAGACAATGCACCTGCGGACTGTGGCCGGAATGTGACAACACCCTGTTTAGAATACATTTCACCCATATAATAAGTTTAATTTAATTTGTCTTTGATAATCAACGGCTATGGACTATTTCTACGTTTTGCCACCGCGTTCCCGGATACTATTGATTACTAAATACGGCAAAATATTTCAAAACGACTTATTAACGATTCCAGAATGTACTTTATTCATAATTGTTTTAAAAAATTATCTGTTTCTTTAGACAATTTTTTTTTATAAAGTGCTTATAAATTACGTTTTATTACTTTATCCACTGGAGCGATTTCTGACATATTTTTCCAATATTGTGCAATATCTTAGTTTTACCTTTAGGTACATCATAGAGTGGGTACTTATTGAATCTAAAAATATGGGATAGTTGATTAAATCTAGGTTGTATTTATCCGCATTTAGTAGTTTATATTGTTTCTGTTTTAATGTTTTCGGGGGATGATTATACCGGTACAATTGACCCCGTACTACAACTAAACCCCAGTTTTTGTGAGTACAGCTCCCAAGTTTTATAAGCTCAAGTGTATGTCCGTCCGTAACACTTAGTCAATGTACTTATTTGTTCGTTGTCCTCTCTTTTCTAATGTGAAGTTGCTATTTCAATTTAAATGAATATATATACACATTGTTTGGGAATTAAATGACAAAATTAATTTAGTATAATTGTATTTGTAACCACCTTGTAGCTGTTTTTTTTAGTTTAGCCGATTTCCGGTCATATTGTTTTATAATATTAAATATGAGATGATTCTTTTAAATGCGAGTATAATTTTATTTAGCGAACTTTAAAATAAAATGATTTTTCAGGACTTTTTTTTCAAGAGTTGTGTGATTATAAAGTTAACGTTTTTTAAAATCCTGATAATATGTGATAATCGATAAAAGATGAGTGGATTCATTGGTTATAATAAGGGGTACGTAAATTTCGCAAATAAAAAAAATCGTGATTTCGCATTTAAAAAAACTCAAAATAGAAAATTTCGCATTTATTTCGCAAAGAAAAAATACACTGTTAAAAACTCAATTAAAGGCTAGCATTGTTGTAATTTCTACATTTTCATCTTTCATTGTTTGCCTGCGATCAGTTACGACAATGTTGTAGATACTAAAGTACCTCTCGGCATAAACACTATTGACAGGACAATTGTAGATACTAAAGTACCTCTCAGCATCAACACTATTGACAGGGCAATTGTAGATACTAAAGTACCTCTCGGCATCAACACTATTGACAGGGCAATTGTAGATACTAAAGTACCTCTCGGCATCAACACTACTGACAGGGCAATTGTAGATACTAAAGTACCTCTCGGCATCAACACTATTGACAGGGCAATTGTAGATACTAAAGTACCTCTCGGCATCAACACTATTGACAGGGCAATTGAGACATTGAATAGCTGCTTTTGCAAATCCAGGGGAGCAAGATTTTGATGTAACTAAAACTTGCATTACATCCACAGGAGCTTCTTGGCCGACCAATCGAAGAAATTGTCTGTGAAAATGAGAGTACCCGTCAATTAGTTCTTCTTGTGGTACACTTTTGAAAAACGGAATTTTTGCGAAGCTTTCCACTATGGAATTAGAATTGACAGAAGAAGAGGGCACATTTGCTGCTTCCGATGGACAAAATAATCTGCCAATGTGCTTGTAGCACTCATTTGTTGGATTCGCCCCCCCCCCCATGTGTACCAACAATTTATCCAAGCTCTTTTGAGCTGCTGTCTTCAACATCATGCTGTGATTGATAGAATTTTCGGTTGATAAAATATTCATTGTTTTTTCGCCAAAAGAGCCTTCACATTGACGCTGAAGAGAGGACTTCAAATCTTCTAATTTACTCCACAAAATGTGTGCAAACGAATAGTTTGAACCTTCTAAATTGTCAATTAGTTTCATAATTTTCGGACAGAATTCTGATACAAATGTAAGTTTAACTTGAATTTTACTGGTTAGAATGTCATTTTCAAAATATTCGTTGAGGTAAATAGTGCTAGAATTGTCGTCTTCGTATTCATTAAGAAAATCGATAATTTGCTGCATATACTCATTCAAATAAAACACAGATTTAAACCGAGAATTCCACCTGGTTACAACAGGCGTAGGGTAAAGTTTTGGAGTTAATTGTGGAGCATGCTGTCGTAGAAAGTTTAAAAAGGAACTTTTAATATTTCTAGAATGCAAAAAGGCTGACTTTGTCTTGGCCACAATAGAGTTCAGTTCCTTAAATTCTTTTATAAAAATGTCACCCACAAGATTCACTTTGTGCGCCCAGCATTGAAAGTGCAATGCATGGTCACCCAGTAGTATTTTTAACAAGTTGAAACATGCACCCATGTACCTTGCAGAGTCAGACACTAAACCATGTACTTGAGAGTATTGAATTTTGTATTCTTTCAAAGTATCAATTATTGCTTGAGAACAAGTGGAAGCATTGGCAGTGTCAAAAAATTTTTCACTTACTAAGAAACAAGACTGCTGTGGTTCTGAAGAGACAGTTTTAAGTAAAACTGCAAAGACACATCTGCCTTGTTTGTCAGAAGTTTGGTATCTTAATATATCTTATATCTTATATATATATCTTATATCGTATATCTTCTGATATCTACATAACTTCTTAGCTAAGCAGCAAACCTGAACTCGAATTTAAAGGCCCAATTGACTCGCGCCTACCAAAACACGATCCTGCAATCTACATAACTTCTTAGCTAAGCACCAAACCAGAACTCGAATTTTATGGCATATTTGCTCGCGCCTACCAAAACACGATGCCGCAATCTACACAACATCTTAGCGAAGCAGAAAACCATAACTCGATTTTTAAGGCGCAATTGCTCGCGACTACCAACCACGATCCTGCAATCTACATAACTTCTTAGCTAAGCAGCAAACCTGAACTCGAATTTAAAGGCGCAATTGCTCGCGCCTACCAAAACACGATCCTGCAATCTACATAACTTCTTAGCTAAGCAGCAAACCTGAACTCGAATTTAAAGGCCCAATTGACTCGCGCCTACCAAAACACGATGCCGCAATCTACACAACATCTTAGCTAAGCAGAAAACCATTACTCGATTTTTAAGGCGCAATTGCTCGCGACTTTCAACCACGATCCTGCAATCTACATAACTTTTTAGCTAAGCACCAAACCTGAACTCGAATTTAAAAGAATGGTTTGATAAAAACTTATTAACATTAAATATTGAAAAAACATATTATATAATTTTTAGTATAAACAAAATAAACCCTTTTATTACATTAAATATTAATATACATTCAAAAAAATGCATATCAAAAAAATCTACTTGCCAAAATAATGACTCTTTATCCATAGGAAATAAAAATGAAATTAAATATTTAGGTGTAATAATAGATAGTCAACTTAAGTGGAAAACTCACATAAACAATATCATTAATAGATTAAGAAAACTCATTTACATATTTATTAGTCTAAAAAATATACTTAACTTAAAAATTCTTAAAAATATTTACTACGCTCTAGCCCATTCAATAATACAGTATGTTATCGTTGCGTGGGGGGGAGCTTACAAATCATCACTTTTACCGCTAGAAATCACTCAAAGGCTGTTTATAAATTTTTAATAAAAAACCATCAGACTACCCAACCTTACAACTTTTCCAAGATTTTCAAGTCCCATCACTAAAAAATACATATACGAAAAATACGCTACTTCAAATCCACAAAGATCTGTATAAGAAGTCACACCATGCCATGGTTCGTGTCGAGAGCGATAGGCAAAATACAATGGGTCGCTTATGGACTCCATTAATGCATACCAGTTTTGCACAACACTATTACACGTACACTGGAGTGGTATGGTTTAATAAATTAACGACTGAGATGAGATTAGAACCGGACTTTAATAAATTTAAAAACAAAATTAACTTCACTACAATAAATAATTTAACGAATTAGAATGACGATGATATCTCACTATATTATTTTATAAATTATTGTATAAAAAAACTAAAATCTCTTCACTTTACATGTTTTTATGATTCTTTTTTTCTTCTATTTACATATGTATCTTAAGTTTTTATTATTTTCCCTTTACACACGAGTTTTAGACTCTTGTAAAGGTAAACATGTTAATTTTTATTGAAATATGTTCTTACTATGTAAATTTAAACATTATACTGTATTTTATAAAATAAAAAAAAAATAATAAAAAAAAATAAAAAAGGCCCAATTGACTCGCACCTACCAAAACACGATCCTGCAATCTACACAACATCTTAGCGAAGCAGAAAACCATAACTCGATTTTTAAGGCGCAATTGCTCGCGACTTCCAACCACGATCCTGCAATCTACATAACTTCTTAGCTAAGCAGCAAACCTGAACTCGATTTTTAAGGCGCAATTGCTCGCGACTTTCAACCACGATCCTGCAATCTACATAACTTCTTAGCTAAGCAGCAAACCTGAACTCGAATTTAAAGGCCCAATTGACTCGCGCCTACCAAAACACGATCCTGCAATCTACATAACTTCTTAGCTAAGCAGCAAACCTGAACTCGAATTTAAAGGCCCAATTGACTCGCGCCTACCAAAACACGATCCTGCAATCTACATAACTTCTTAGCTAAGCACCAAACCAGAACTCGAATTTTATGGCATATTTGCTCGCGCCTACCAAAACACGATGCCGCAATCTACACAACATCTTAGCGAAGCAGAAAACCATAACTCGATTTTTAAGGCGCAATTGCTCGCGACTACCAACCACGATCCTGCAATCTACATAACTTCTTAGCTAAGCAGCAAACCTGAACTCGAATTTAAAGGCGCAATTGCTCGCGCCTACCAAAACACGATCCTGCAATCTACATAACTTCTTAGCTAAGCAGCAAACCAGAACTCGAATTTAATGGCGTATTTGCTCGCGCCTACCAAAACACGATGCCGCAATCTACACAACATCTTAGCTAAGCAGAAAAACATAACTCGATTTTTAAGGCGCAATTGCTCGCGACTACCAACCACGATCCTGCAATCTACATAACTTCTTAGCTAAGCAGCACACCTGAACTCGAATTTAAAGGCGCAATTGCTCGCGCCTAACAAAACACGATGCCGCAATCTACACAACATCTTAGCGAAGCAGAAAAACATAACTCGATTTTTAAGGCGCAATTGCTCGCGACTACCAACCACGATCCTGCAATCTACATAACTTCTTAGCTAAGCAGCACACCTGAACTTGAATTTAAAGATGCAATTACTTGCGCCTACTAACCACGATCCTGCAATCTACATAACTTCTTAGCTAAGCAGCAAACCTGAACTTGAATTTAAAGATGCAATTACTTGCGCCTACTAACCACGATCCTGCAATCTACATAACTTCTTAGCTAAGCAGCAAACCTGAACTCAAATTTAAAGGCGCAATTGCTCGCGCCTACCAAAACACGATCCCGCAATACGCTCGCTCCTCATCTACGCAACAACTCGTGCCGTCTCTGTCTGTTTTGAACAGAGTTGTTATAATTGTTAGCGCCTTTGATCAACATTTGAAAGCACGTAACGTAAAAAGGTGCGAATGTATTTAATTTTCAAATTTCGCTTTTATCGCAAATAGAATGCAGATTTCGCTTTTATCGCGTCTTTTTCGTAAAACCGAAATTTACGTACCCCATTTATAATATATAGATCATTTTGTACGTCTCCATATTCAAATTCGATTGTATGATTTTTTCATGGAACACCTCTCACAAAAGCGCCCCTGTCTTTACACTTTAAATACAGAGAAACTATTTCGCCACCCAGTTGGGCAGCGTTGTGAGGCGGGTTAAGGTAGGGGCTGTAGAAGTGAATATATTAATGCGGGACTTAAAGAAGCCCGGATTATATGGAGGAAAAACAGATTCCGATCGCTCGTTCCAAATACGAGCCAACTTACGCAAAAACGAGTTGGAGAAACGACCCGTTCTCATAAAGACAACATCAACTTTACCGTGAACGTGTGTTTCGCCCGTGTTCGTCGAGTATCACGTACGTGCACGGTGCACTGGGGATCAATTCTGCTAGCTCCTTGAAACAGGCTCCAATAAAATACCTGATGAATAGACACAGCATACGTACATTGCGTCATACATGGTTTTACCGCACATGTATCTCAGGGATCTCATTCCTTTAGTATTCAGTCTACTTTCAGCCTTCTTTCCAGTTCCTTTCTTTGCCAGTTCCGTGCCTCACTTTCATATATTAGGGTAGGTACAAGCACTCCATTGTGGACTGCTAGCTTCGCTTCTTTGGACAGATTTTTGTTAGCTCCAACCGCGTTCAATCATCCATTAATTATCCATTTTAAATTATGACCCATTATAACCAAGAACCCGGCCTCCCCTACTAAGTCACGAAGCGTAATCAGGAGAGATGGTAAAAGATAAAGGTTCAAAATTTCCCATATAACATTATTCCTTTTGCCGTCATTTTGGATTTTTATGGCCAAAAGGTATCCCTCAACCAGTCTCTTTCGATCCGGCCCGCCACGTAGTAGGTGAGCAAACGCATCCGCCGCCAGGACCTAGACAAACCTCACACTATGAACCCGTGTACCCCTGCTAAGTTATGATTTTTTATGGATTTGATTTTTGCGAATGTTTCGTTTCAATCTAAATACGCATACATTTCTTATAAACAATTCAAGCAACAAACAGTCGAATGAACACGTCATTTTTATTTGAAACGGTTCCATCTCACAGTCATTTCATACGATATTCGACTCTAGACACTAATACTTTGAGTTCTTGAGAATATCACAAAACCAGATATAGGGACATAGATCAACTTTGTCTAATAACTTCTTACCTGGATCAACATACTACGGGAATAGATATATATATATATATATATATATATATATATATATGTGAGATCAACGTAAGTATGCCAATTTGGGTAGATCAACATAAATTTTGCATCTGATTTCCATACAAAGTTTCAAAATTTTATGAACAGTATATCATATGGTTTTTCTGGTAAACTGGCACCATTGATAATTATTTTACCACTGTTGCCAATTCATACAGATGTATTCCATAATAGCCAAGTTATATGGTGTTAAAGGTGGATCAACTTAGTCTATAACAACTTCTTACTGGATCAACATACTACGAGAAGAGGTCAATGTATATATATATATATATATATATATATATATATATATTAAAGTGATGTAAACAAAGTTTTTTGTGTTTTAATATAGTAAATAATGACATCACAAATTGATAAGCTTTCAGAAGAAATTTTCTTCGAAAGAAAAAAAAATTGGTCTGTTTGGCCAAATTTACCTTTAAATAATATTTATGCCTTCATAAATATACAGATGACGGATACTCTCCCCCCACATATATTATATTATAAGTAGGTAGGTTGGTAATCTGTTAAAGCTGCCAGTCCCTGCCCGGCAAGTCCTTGTCCGGTAAACTCGGATAAGCTGTTGTATTCAACCATGGACCTAAAAAGCCCTGGACAGAGCATAGTGCGATTTTGTATTCAAGGTGAGAGGAAATTGCCTGACAGCATACGAGAGTATGACATGATTTGTATGCAAAGTGGTGCATAATGAATTATTATAATTTTATTTTTTGATTATGATTATGATGGCTTATGATTTTTTGGGTATTTGATGAGACAAGAAATGGGATAAGTCATTAAAAAAATTTAAGTTGGTTTTGGCATTTTTCATACATTTTCCCCCTTATCCCGCGGTTTAGAATTATTCTTGAAGGCTTTTTAAGTTCACGTATTCAACAGAAACCAGTCACTTTTATTGAATATCTACAGTTGAAAAGAATTTTGTGCACCCTTAGAATAGAATAGGCTAAAGTTGAGTAACAATCATGAACCTACATAAGTGGCCCCGGTCAGAGAATTAGTGCGATCTTGTATGAATGACATCAAAGCCAAATCAAGGGTGAGGGGAAAATGCCTGGCAGCCATCTGGAATGACAAACTTTTGAAACAATTTGTACGCAATATATTGTTAATTTTCTTTTAATGTTAATACATATAACAGTTTGTGTGTTTCGTGAGACGGAAATGGGACATGCCATGATAAAATTAAATAGATAAAGCATTTTCATACATATTCCCCCTCACCCCGTGGCTTCAAATTCCTCGAATTGTCAAATAGCTCTTTCCAGGGCCTTTAAAATTTAAAATTTAAGATGGCAACATTGTTGTAAAAAAGAAAAAGTGTTGGTTTATAAACATGGTTATTGCGGGGTAGGCCTCACATATTTGGCACTTAGAACTTATTTGTTAGACATATATATTAGATGTACCTAGTAGGTACTTACGATTGATTCTTGTTCCAGTGTCACTTTCGCAGTCCACCCTCTCCTGCTACCAGTGTGTCGTGTTCACTAACAAAGAATGTGCTCCGGAGTTTCTTCTTCCCTGCCCCCTCAGCTCTTCGGATCGGTGTGTCACTAATATTAGCAAAGACAGTAAGTTATATTTTATAAGTTAATTTTAATCAATGTTGTTTCCACTAACAATTGCTTTCTAACAATTCCGTTTTTACCATTGAATTATGTTTAAATAATTTAATATCGGTTGTGATGGGATGTGAGTACGTAACATCCTAAAATAAAAATAAAATACTTTTTAATATTTCAGTAAATAATGCAATGAATTTATGCCGCCGTTCTTACAATAGTTGGTTATGTAACGGTCAGCATAGTTGCCTTCCAAGCAGTTGATCGGGGTTTGATTTTCAGCCGTGGAAATTATTAAATTTTCTTTTTGAAATGTGTTTTTTCACAGTTTTGCGCTAGTATTACAAAATAGCCGATTCAATTGGCTAAAGCAGTGATCCACAACCGGCGGTCCATTTATTTTAGTTTTTTTTATCCTGCCTACTGCCCTTTTCGTGCGGCTCGCTTAACTAGACAAAATAAATTTAAATCAACAGCATTCATTTCTTGGTTTGACCTTGAGCCTAGGAGAATTAATGACCAAACTTGTTAGTATTCTATATTTTTGATCAGCCGTAAAAATTACAAAAAAAATATGTTCTTTGTAATTTGATATTAAAAATCGACAGCATTTATTGGTTTCAACTTGACCTGGAGATGGAAAAAATTTCTTCTATTATTGCTTTATTACATGTTTATCGTTTTATAAAATACAAAAAGGTTACTCAACTAAATTTTATTTGAAAAACCCTGAAGTGCCAGTTATTTTTTAAAGCTATTTATAGATATACACCTACTGGCTCCTAACTACCACACGGCAGAACAGATGTTCTTGCACAACATAGCATTACACGAGGAATGGTGCTGTTGAATGAAATTTTTGAATCAGCGGATGTATTTAATTCCTCTGTAAATACCCTTAAAACTTATTTTGCATGGATGTTAAGGATGTCAGAATTCGAATATTGTACAGTAATTTGATGAAAAATCTGTATTACCTACAGTAAAAAAATTAAAAAACATTTGTATCTCTTGTACAGTATCATTTTTATTATTTGTTTAAATAGATAAACTAGCTACGCCATTGACTTGAAAGTTAGCCATGTCAAGCCGTAGGTATGTAGGTACTCTACATTTTGCGGCCCGCGAACATATTGAACTTCCGGCTAAAAATGTTGTCCATCACTGGGCTAATGCTAGTATTAACAGTTTAAACTGTTTAACTTATTTAAAACAGCCTGTAGCAATGTCACATTTTTTTACCACGATAATGGACATGCGAGCTTCAAAATCATTGAAAAAATCTCAGCTTTTCCACATTATATTTCCAATACTTGTGCCTACCTACACGTAGGATTGTAGGATCGTATTAGTTCTACAAAAAATATATTGTACATGTTTTAAGTTTTACCTAGAATATACTAGGTATCATCTTCTCTTTCTTTTCACGCGTTTTCTGGCGTTCAGCTTTGGACACGTGTCTTCAATGTTTTTAGTTTTGTCGATTCTTGGCGGCTATCACCCAGGATCGATTTTATGCGGGCGCAATTGGAGCAGTCCGCTCCGGGCGTCGAATTGCCAAGGCACTGATAATACGAGTCCTAACACATCACCCTTGAGATTATTTTTCATAAAAATGGCGCTACACAAAATACAAATCATCCAAATATGATTGATTCGAGTGATCACCTACCCACCACCCACTACTTACTTCCTTACCGACCCTGTTCTGACCTATCCAAAACCAGCAGTTCTCTTAACGACACCAGTCCATCCAATCTATGAGCAACTTCTTTTTCTTTTCCACAACTAAGGGCGCAAAACGATAATATTTGCATTTCAATTGTCATCTTTCAGTTGTGGGTACTATCATCCCACTTGCATAAACATTGTACAGTGACACTTTTGTATCTTGCCCCTAATCCATCCATTAGACTTTCTACATCGAGGAGCTTTGTTTAAGCAATTTTTCTCTCAGATTCTGATGAGAGTGAGAGTCCATGTTAGCTCGGTTGTGGGTAACCTCCCTGTCTCTCGTGATTGACGAGCAGTCCGCTCTGGGCGCTGACATGCCAAGGCGCTAAGGAGCAAGGAGCCAAAAGGCGCTAATAACATCTAGTACAGCACCCTTGAGGTTTTGCACCTGCTTATAACATAAATAGTGGATATAACGAAGCTCTCAGAAGCAAGGCTATTTTATGTATTTATTGAATACGGTTCCATTACAAAACAGAACAAATGGTGAAAAAAAACTAAGTAACCTGTTATTAAATTTAATCATGTTCTGGTTTGACACTGTTCAATTTTATCCGGTTGTGCTGCATGTGCTCAGAGGTGTTAGGCAATCCATGTTTTTTTTATATCTTGTATTCTAGTGACATTAAAGGGTCTATTGTTTTTTTTTCTTTCAGAAAAGCAGGGTTTTATGCTGAAGCGTGAATGCGGCCTGGGACCTTGCAGCTTCGACGATGAAGAAGCCAATAGGGGCCTGGGTTGGGGCAACTGCGACAGGAACAAGGAAGAGTTTTTCTGCGTCTCCTGCTGCAGGGAGAGTGGCTGCAATAAAAGTTCTACAATCAGACTCACGTCAAGTTTGACCATCGTGCTTTCTCAAGTCCTTATTTTACTCCTTTTAGTCCTTACATACTATTAAAAATATTTGTATAAATTATTGTTGAAAGCATTCTGGATATTATCGAATTTATTATTATCTTTTCATAATATGTATTTTTGCCTGTCTCTGCCAGCTTAATGGTATTAAAATGTTTGTTAAATTAAATAAAAACCGAGTTTTTTTATCTTCTACTGCAACCAAATACCCTAGAATATTAATAAAACGTCCAACTTCACTCCAATTCTTGTAAAATATTGGCAGTAATTAGTTAGGTATATTGCCTGGCAACTCTGGGCTCTAGAAGCGCTATTGTAGCATGGCATTAAATCCATCAATTTCATAAAATGTATGAAAGTAAATCAAGCCTCACAAGTCGTATCGCTAGGAGGCGCTAGTATAGCATACTGCCATCAGAATGCATGAGAAATGTGAGAAGTTGGAGGTTTTGTATACTGTTCTACAGTATTTTCCAAAGAACAATTTGTTTAAATTAAAACGTACCTACCTACCTATATATGAACATACTTATTTACGAAGTTGCAGACGTCACGTGGCGAGGGATACGAACTGCCGAGGTGGAAGAAAAACAAAAAAAACGTCAGAAGCACTAAAAGGCATCAAGATTGATGAGGATGGGTTTCAACTTTCAACACTGTTTTGAGAATTGGAAAAAATGTTTCTATGAGAGCATTGATTCAAACAAGGAGAACTTTGAAGGGGGTCAATGTTTGAACATGCAAAAATAAATACCTACTTGCCCTTTTTTATAAATATAATTCCTGTCTCGGAATTCCCCCTATTATGTGTGTGTGCCGATACCAATTCAATCAACTAACCTCGTGTAATTTTATTAAATCAAATCCCCCTTGCTGGTAAACATGGAAAAACATCACCCTATGTAAATTTTCCAAGCGTGCTGATGGCTATCTTGATTTCAATCAGCTTTGTTAAAATATAATATTATGTAAATCGCTGCCACTAATGTATCTGTACAATAAAATCAATACAAATTATTTTGCCCTGTCTAAATAGTCTCATATCCTAGGCTTTATGGTGCAGTTGTGCTTTTGAAAACGGAGACTCATTTATCATTGTCCGAAGAAGTTTGAAAAATTATCCACGATGGCATACGTTTATAACTTTTGCTTTTATTTTTCTTTGCGTCTGGGTGCTATAATGATTGGAGTTTTTTCGTTGGTAATACGCCTTGGAAACATGTCTTACGCAAAAACTCGCGAATTCCTTGATTTTGTGGACATTATTGTACATTACAAATTATACGTATACAGTGGTGTCATTCAATTTTTCATTAACAAAGCGTTTGCATTTGATCACATCGGCTTCAGTATTGCGTAATAAAAAAGAGAATAGTACTCGTAGTATTTTGTAAAATACAACACGTATTTCAGTAAAATACAACAACTTTATTTGCACCATCTATTTTATTAATGTGATGTAAATAATAAGTAGTGGTTAATTATATGTTAAACCTTTTTCAGCTTCAGGGCATTACTATGATAATATCGCTCAGCCTTGGTTTCAGTAACAAAGAAAATATTTCCAATCAGCTTGATGTCTGGAGCCAGGAAAATGATTTGATTTTCGCGACATCGACATTTAAAGCGATTGAAATGGGTACTTACATTGGCTTACCTGTGTTTTTTTTTCAATTTGTGGGTACTTACTAGACACAATGGTATCACCGGTTCGTAGAAAATACCGGACCTGTGCAGGCGCAATTGAAGCAGTCCGCTCCGGGCGGAGACTTGCTAAGGTGCCATTATACCTAGCACGGTAAGAGTTGCCTGATCCAAATTGAGCCTGGAGAAGATTGAATTTTGGCGCATTTTGAAAAATGTTAATTTCAATGTGGACCCAAAAGATGGCTTTATGAAACGTGCCACCTCAGAAACGTGCCATCTCGATTAGCTTGTTCCGGTGGCGCCTATTTATACGCTTAAATCTAGGTAGGCATGTAAATTGTCTCTCAAATAAACCATCAAATTGTTTTCAGATCCAGAGAAATATTTGGTCGCTTGTTTGACGTTTCACTTGTTTTATACGACATCTTGCATAACAATGATTTACGGAGCTTATGTTGTAAGTATATTATTGACCCTAAATGCAAACCTTCGTCGAATCGACTACGCCGACACACGATAATCAACATCGTATTTTTTTAATACGTTAACAGATGTTTTTTTAGAACTTTTTGTACACTAATTCGGCGTCTAGTACTAAAGATTAGTGCACTTTTTGATACACAAATTTTAAAACACTTACCCCAAAATATGTGTTTCTTGTTTCAGTGTAACACATATTTGCTGTACCCTTACCTTCTAAACGAGTTTCTGTGGGTTATTGCAATGTTTGCCCTACACGTAGTCGCCATGATGCTCATCAAACAGAATGTTATTAACTTGGGTCTAATTATTGGTTTCAGTGTAACACATATTTGCTGTACCCTTACCTTCTAAACGAGTTTCTGTGGGTTATTGCAATGTTTGCCCTACACGTAGTCGCCATGATGCTCATCAAACAGAATGTTATTAACTTGGGTCTAATTATTGGTTTCAGTGTAACACATATTTGCTGTACCCTTACCTTCTAAACGAGTTTCTGCGGGTTATTGCAATGTTTGCCCTACACGTAGTCGCCATGATGCTCATCAAACAGAATGTTATTAACTTGGGTCTCATTATTGGTTTAACCGTTTTAGGGGGATTTATTCTGTGTAAGTATTCTTTACTAACATTCCCATAGTATTATATACTACCGGCTTTTTCTTGATAACGCATTATGCTACAGTTTTACTAACTTATTTCTGGAAGCGGTTAAAAGAGTAACTATTGAATGATGTTTTGCACTTATACCCTTATCTACAGTGGCGATGCCCCCCACTGTACATATATGTGTGTAAACATTTTTTTTATTCCCAACGGGTCTAATTGGCAGGTGTTTTGGAAGCTCTGAAGAAATTAGAAAATACGCATTCAAATTAAAAATTAGGAAAAAAAAATTACATAATACTTTCTTGTGTAATAATGATGTTACATTACTTTACAGTGGGCCTCATTTACATGTGGATTTGCGTTTACAGTCTGTTGAAGTTGGTGAAAGATCTCGTAAAGGAAGTTGAAACGGAAAAAATATCTACGTTTCCACCAAAACCCGCTAAACCCAGTGTCTACTCAGTCTTTTAACTGACTTCATTTTATGTTGTTCGACGCAACCCCTGTGTTAATATATTTATTAGAATTTCTCGAATAAAGAATTAATATTTTTATTTAGAAGTATTGATTTTTATTACAAATATCTAGTACAAACCACCTATGGTGAAAATATCATTTTAAACACACACGAAACAACTCTAGAAGTCTAGCAACAGTCAGTTTACCTACTCAGGAATGTTATAAGTCGAATTAGGTTGTCCAAAAGCCTTGACTTGACGAACGTTAAAATATTTCTAAGGGCGAAGCTTAATGCCAAATCACTATTTCGATTAATCTTTACAACGAATTGGTGTACATTATAAATACCAAAAAATATGCTTTAGATAAATTGAAGGTTTGCCTATCGCGTGACAGTTTCACTTGATTGACTTTTTTATAAAAATTTTAATAAAATAAATAAAAACCAGTTTTTTTGCTTGAAATCGAACGTTTTTAGACTCCGTTTGTCAAGCGATTTTAATGCCTATTACCTACGATATAGGTAAGTTATACCAAGAATATACACATTTTTGGCTTGTAGCTTCCTCTAAAGTCGGGCTATAGCCTCTACTCAGGATCCGATTAGCAGGAAAACTTGCAGGACAGCATGTTGTTTATAGTGTGTTTTAACTTACATCGTAGTATCTCCTGACATTTCGAAGGGTTTTTTTAAATTCAAAGTGGTAAAATTGAAGCTATTCCATAGTATAATGCAACTCAAACAACTAGCGCGGCCGCATCGCGGCCGCGACTAAAATCATCTACATGCCAATTAACGTTTTTGTAAAAAGGAGTAAGTAGGAACTCATTTCAAATTTACGTAAAAGCAATGACAGTAAGGGCCCGTTCCCACTTCCGTTTTCAAATCGGAGGCGGGTCCCGTTTTAAAAACGGACGGCCAATGGCCCTGTTCACACTACCGTTTTAAAAACGGATCCGTTTTAAAAACGGACCATACTCTACGAAAAAAAATAATTGTCGATTCAACAAAAACATGTTATTTGCTCATTATTCAGTAATGGTGCGCAATGGACGACGATGAAGCTCTTGTTGTCATGTGGTACTTATTAAATAGAAGGAAAAAAGTGAAAAGAAAATTTTGGGTACACCCAATCATAGCCGAATGATTTTCTGTAGGAATTTTCCAAGTGTTAATTGGTGAGTTGAGAAGTGATGAACTAAAGTTCTTTAATTATTTTAGAATAATAATGATTGGATTATTTATATAGCGCCGTTTTCACCATGAAAAATCACCTCAAGGGCGCTTAATGGCTTAAGAGAATGTCTATCACTTCCTTTAACCATCTACTGGAATGAGTTTCAGAGAGCTTAACATATCAAAATACAAAATTGAGAAAGTGAATTTGTCCTGAAGAAAGGCTATCGATATTTTAAAGTAAGAAAACAATAAACACTCAAATATTTTGTATTATGTGTTTATTTAACTAATACGCTCTTCCGTGCATCTCATTAAAGCTTTAAAATTTAAAAAAAGTAAACTTAAAAAAATAAAAATAAAAATTTTGATGTACAAAAGTTGTGTACACCAAGTGTTTTGTTTTTATTTAGTTAAAGATAAAATATTACCATACTCTTTCTTCGACCAGTGGTATTAAATTTTCGGGATTTATTTCCTTATCCATTATTGTAGTTTTGATTTATTTAATTAACAAAATAACCAAATACAAGCACGCTGCGTGCCTGCTTCCTTGCGACATGGAGCGGGCGGGGAGGGGTCGGGGTTTGGCGGGGACTCTGCCGGAACGACTGGACGACAAGTGTGAACAGCTCCATACAACACTATGAGCGAGCGTGTGCCGACACGATTTGAAAACGGACGCGCTGCGTAGGCGAGCCATCCGACAAAAAATGTCGGATCCGTTTTCAAATCGTGTCGGACAAGTGTGAACAGCTCCATACATCCACTACAGCCGCTAGGGCATCCGTTTTTAAAACGGGACCCGCCTTGCGGCTGAGAGCAGGCGGGGAAGGTCATGGTGTGGCGGGGACTTGCTGGAACGACTAGGCGGCAAGTGTGAACAGCTCCATACAAAACTATGAGCGAGCGATTTCCGACACGATTTTAAAACGGACGAGCTGCGTTGGCGATCTATCCGACAAAAAATGCCGGATCCGTTTTAAAATCGTGTCGGACAAGTGTGAACAGCTCCATACATCCACTACAGCCGCTAGGGCATTCGATTTTAAAACGGGACCCGCCTCCGTTTTTAAAACGGGACCTGCCTCCGTTTTTAAAACGGAAATGGGAACGGACCCCGCCGAACTGCCGCGGCGTGAGCTACATAGGTACATCGATGACACCGTGTAGGCATCAGTGTACGGTCTTTGTCTGGCGATGTTTTGACGATAATCACAAATTCTAACGCCAACAATTAATTTCAGTATGAAATTTATATACTTATAAATAAAAAAAACCCCTAAATTAGTTAAACAGTAAATATTGATAAAAAAAATTTACTGGAATTCCTTACTAAAGAATAAAAAAATCTCAATCCAAAATGCACTAACCACAGGACGTTCAGCGCACAGATGACGTCACGCACTCTCCCGCTTCTTACCGCTCGGATTTCGATCGTTTTGGTGAGCTAAAATATATTCAAATTCAAAGAATTAATTTAATCATGAAAACGAACTTAAAAACACCAGTATTTAACTTTGACCCAGGAGCAGCTAAAGGCCCATTCCGGAAAGTAGGAGGAGGCTTAACCAATAATAGGGAGGAGGAGTTGGAGGAACTGCTGGGGAAACACTTTCCCGGTTACAAAAAGTTAGAAGCAAGGGACACCGGACTACCATCGATCCGAGTTACACGGGAAGGTAAGGATTGAGACACTGCGGCTAAAATAGTTACTCCCTCTAGAGTTAAATGGGCGATCAACGGGTTTGATCCATTTAAAAGCGCGAGAGAAGATAGAATCTTTCTGGCACTTCTACAGAGGGACCTAGTTACAATCATACTTCCTGTGACCAATATCCTGAGAGCATGCTGTGCCCTCGGATACATTTCCATATCATGGAAGAAAACAAGTGTAGTGTTCATACCTAAACCGGGAGAATCGACTATGACCAACCAGGCTCATTTCGCCCAGTTTAGTCTCACCCGACGGCCGGCATAGTCCAGTGGTAACGCATTGGACTGCCATTCCGAAGGTCGCGGGTTCGAACCCGGCGTGCGCAAATAAATTTTATTTGATTAATTTGTGTTATTTCACAATTAATTAATTAAAATAATATATAGTATATTTGCGGCACGTTCCAGAGTGGAAGATACTACCAGTATCGCCCTGGTGTAAGACCACCATTCAGAATTGAAACGTTGCTCCAAATGGCTTTAGCCGTGTTTAGTGACTAGATCTGAATAGCCAGGTACTTCCCCACCTTCCTCTTTTCCTTCCCCACTTACCTTCAGCCTCACAACATCCCCCAATTGGGGATGCCATAGTCTCACTGGCTCCAGACGGGAGCAGTTGGGACTCTTGTGAGGTATTCACTATGAAAAAAAAAAAAAAACTCATTTCTTCTAAAGACTACTAAGACTACTAACCACCAGAAGGTGGCTGAAGAACATGCTCTCAAGCCGGATACTCACGGTGACAAGGGGTGAGGTAAACATCAGAGTATTGGTGACACGAGGGTAGAGGGATAGAGGGAGGATAGAGCCTGGCGGTGGAAAACCTCATCCTAAAGCTCAACAACAGGGGCCTGTATACACAAGGGTATGCGGATGACATCGCGACCATAATAAGGTGGTGGGATGCACACACCAGTTAACACAACGGTGGAAGAATGGTGAGAAAAAACAGGTCTGTCAGCCAACCCAGACAAGATAGAACTGGTAATCTTTACTCGCAAACAGAAATTAGAGGGATGAAAGGAGTTAGAACCCTCAGACACGTTCAAGTACCATCATAGATGCCAAATTGAGCTGGAAAAGCTAGGTGGAAACTGCTGGCAGAAAGACATGTGCTCTAATGTGGGCAACTATGCGAATCTGCCTCAGAACGTGGGAACTCAAAACCAAAATGATAAAATGGCTGTACACAGCCGTTTTATAGCCAAGAATTATGCATCATGCATGTGGAGGAGAACAACACTGACAACAGTGAAGGCCACACTCAACCACATACAGGGAATTGCATGCAGAGGAATAACAGGTCAGGAACCATACGAACCACTCCAATACTAGTCATGCGATGGCGGCATCCTACAGGTAACAATGGAAAGGTCAATGGAGAGGTGAGTTGCCCAAAAAGAGTCACACGGAGATCGGAACAAGACAGAGATAAAACTAAATACTTCTTCAGACAGCAGTTTAGAGTAACTTACCCCACAAGGGTGAAATGGGACACGGTTCCAGGCCCTACCCACAAACATGAACTAATCTGGTACACAGATGGGTCCAAGATGAAGGAGGGAACAGGGGGCGGGGTCTGTTTACAAGGTTACAAGAGGGAACTTAGTTTACCTGTTGGAACACATTGCACTGTATTCCAAGCTGAGATGGAGGCCATTTTAGCTTGTCCCCTTGGGAACATATGCATCGGGTACAGAAATAAGAACATAACAGGCAACCCTAATGACACTGGAAAGTAGCCGATGCGACTCCAGACTGGTGATGGAATGCAATACCATTCTTGAAGAACTTGCTGCTATAAAATAACCCTTATCTATGTACCAAGATATAAAAGAATTGAGGGCAATGAGCGGGCTGATGGACTAGCGTGAAAAGGGGCTAGAGGGAGCCTCACCACTTGCGGGATCCAAGCCGGCCGTAGGAGTATCAGCTTGCCACACCAAAATACATATTGAAAGGTAGGTCAAATCCCGGCACTGGGAGGAATGGAAGAGGGCAACCGGAATGAGGCAATCCAGAGTACTCATAAACGGACCAGACCCAAAGCGAACCAGACGACTACTCAATATGGACAGAAACTCACTGAGGGAACTGGAAGGACTATTAACGGGCACTGCAATCTCAGGAGACACATGCAGTTGTTGGGAGTGTAAAACACCAACAGATGCAGGAAATGTGAAGAGAATGATGAGACTCCAATTCATATTTGGTGCTAAAGTCCCACTCTGTTGGGAACAAGGCTCAGATACATGGGCATCGGAAGACACATTGTAGAACCCGACTAAATAGCCACATATTCAATGACAACCCTGGTGAACTTTATAAAAGGGACCGGATTAGTGTTGAAGGAATGAGGTAAAATGGGAGATAGCACAAAGGGCCTATGGCCTAAATGCTTACGGTAACCTTACGTCAACCGTCCCCTCTATGAAAAAAATGTTTGAATTTGGATGTTGACATATTTTTTTAAATGGTCTCAAATTTCTTATTGGCGCAGTCCACTCAGGGCGTCGAACTGCCAAGGCGTTGTTAATAACTCACCTAACACATCGCTCTTGCGATTATTTTCAATAAAAACTTAAAAATACAAATCATCCGAATAGTATTGATTACAGTGATCACCTACCTAGGGGTTCTACTGGTTTTGAAAAGGGGCGCTAAAATTTTACTCTAGGCGCCGTTTGGCTCAGGGACGGCCCTGGGAGCTGCCGCGGAATTTCATTTCTTTGTACGGGATCTGTCACCTTGATAGCTGATCACGGCAGTTCCCTAAATCGATCTGACAGGAGAGGGGGTCTCATCATTTTCAAATATCGCTTGGCTAGCAGATCGCGGCATATAATCATCGCCACGCCCTCACTTATAACGCATCATCTGTCAGGTATGTTATGTATCAAAATAAAAATACACTGGAAAATATGCAGTAAAGAAATAGGATAAATGGAAATAATGTTAACAAAAATGTCATGACTAAAACTCATGCTAATAGACCTCTCGGATGTGACCGAAGTCTTTGTTTAGGGACACAGATTTTTTTAAATAACTTTTTAACCGATTTCTTTTTTCAATACCCAAATTGATGTTGTCCGCGTACAAGCGAATTATATCCGGATTTTTGTTATAAATAATAATAATAATAAAAAATTTATCCCAGGATGTGGGGAGGTTAGTGCAATCCCACACGTTCCATAAAGATATACACATTTTATTTCATTTCATTTAAACGCCCATAGGGCTTTTACATACAAAACATTTTTTTTAAATACAATTAAAATAAAGAGGTTACATAATATATAAGAATATACAGATGATATCAAATTTAAGATTTAACAATGCATAGGTTAACATATAACATAAGAGTTTACGAAACGTCGGTAACATGGAATTTAAGTAAGTGAAGTAAAAATAGATGATCTACCAATATCTTCAAAATCAATTGAATAAAATAGTATAAAATTGTTGTTCACATTAGCCTATAAACTATGTAATTTTAATTAACAATCTCTATTAGGCAAGATTAGGATAAGAATCGACAAAAGCTCTAATAGAAAAATATTTATATCTGATGTAAACATTCCATTAAACTGAGTTTAAATTTTGACACTGATTGGCAGCGGTAAACATCGATTGAACTATACTTATTACCAAGTCTGTGTAATCTTTCAATAGGCGAGTTTACGACATAATTGTTAGCAGATTTTGGAACATTATACAGGGCATTCAGTCGAGTGTCCCGTGTTGCGAAAATCGTTGCGAGTAGGTACCTACCTACTCTTGTTAAATCTATGGCGTCCAGTCTGCCATTCGATATTTTGAATAGACATACCATATCAGTCACTGGTCACTGTGCGCCTTGATAATAAGTCGGTTAAGTTTAGCAAGTTCATTAAAAAAGTATAATTAAGATTTTCGGTTGGAATTCCTAATTTAAAATTAATGAATCTCAGGAACTTATGCTGCACTTTCTCAATTTTTAGTTGGTGAATCTTATAAAATGGAGCCCAGATTGTTGAATTATACTGTAGATTACTGCTCACCAAACCAGTGAATAGCGGAGTTAATTAATTTAAAATCTTTCACCGTTCTCAAAATAAACCCTAAGCATTTATGGCCTTGTTAGATATTTCATTTATACGAGGAATAAAAGATAATCTACTGTCAAAAATAATACCAAGGTCCTTAATTTGCTCTACTCTTTTAGGAAAATGTTGTTAATGCTATATTGATGCAATATGGGATTTTCGATTCGAGCAAAAGATATTGTTTGACATTTTTCGATGTTAAGAAACAGTTCATTACGGGTGCACCACTCTTGTAGCCTCATAAGATTTAATTGTAATACGTAACAGTCATGGAGATTAGTAATAGTTTTGTAAATTTTAAGATCGTCTGCAAATAGGAGTATCGTAACTCCATCAAAAACGGTAGTTATGTCGTTGATAAACAAGGAAAACAATACTGGACCTAAATGTTACCACTGTCGAACACCGGTGAAAATTTAAAATTGGTGTGAATAGTGTGAGTTGAGTTTGACTGATATTTTTTTTTAGTGAAAATAACTCTCAAACCATTTAAATTATAGATAAACCTTATTTATTTATATTATAAATAAACCATAAAAATTCTAACTTTAAAAAAAGATACAATGTAAAGAAACGATAAATAAATAAATTTCAAAATATTCCACGTTATTCCAAGGATTCTTAGTTTGTAAAAGAATTTTATGTGAGACTTTGTCGAAGGCTTTATTAAAGTCAGTATATACTACATCTGTTTGAAGACGCTTGTTCATGTTATTAAAAAGATATTCCTGATATATCATTAAATTTGTAAGAGTAGACCTTTTTGCCATGAAACCACGTGGTCGATGTGAAATCACTTTATTTAGATCGGGCAAGAGTTTTGAGAGAAGAACAGATTCGAATAATTTAGGGATTGACGACTGTATACATATAGGCCTATAGTTAGAAATATCTGATTTGTTACCTTTTTTAAATATTTGATACAGAAAACTTGTTCCATTGTTTCGGAAAGGTACCAGTTTTTAAGGACGAGTTAAAAAGTTTTGTAAGAGGAGAAGTTAAGACTGATAAATATTTGGATAAGAATATTGGAGGAATGTTATCGGGGCCTGCCGATTTTTTAAGATCAAGGGATTTTAGTTTAGTCCTTATATCACTTTCTTCAAATATACATTGATTAAACTCGATCTTATTGTCATTTATAGCTGTTGTAGTGTCGAACAATGGAGAGTTGTTTGAAGTATCGTAGACTTTGCTGGAGAATTCAGCAAACAAATTAACGACTTCTTGGGCCATTTTATTATCTAAATACATGTTTGAGGGTATACTAGATTCTTAGTTCGCGAATTTTTTTATTTTACTATAGATATGTGAAAATGCAAAAATTAATGAAGAAAAATAAATGATCAATTAAGGAAAACTATGTAGGACGTGGTCTTGAGTGAGCTTGGCCCCAGCGCTTACTAAGGAGTGGCGGTTGGTGCTGGTAGGCTGCGGTCACCACCGTGTTGGCGGAGGCCATTAGCCGCATCCTGGCTCCAATAACCCGGTGTCTCATCAGGCCGGCAAATCCATTTAATCCTAATTCCGTGAACATTGTCGATACGCTGCTGTATCTTTTGTATCCAAATATGATTCTACGAGTACATTATATTGGATTCGGAGTCGTTTCATCGAGCAAGTTCGGTAGTGACGCCATGTCTTGTATACCTACGTATATTGCTGGATTTGCAAAATCTGCGGGCAATCATATTAGACACTAAGCTTAGGCTTATCCTTTTCGTTCGATATTGCCATCCTTAGGTCTTGATTAATAATGTGCCGCAAGTATTTTACGTTCGTACATGTATTTATTCTTGCCTCGTTAAGGTGTACGGGGAGCATCTTACTTATATCTGGATTTTTTCCGTGGTGGAATGCAATCTTCGGGTTGTACATCATATTGTGCTGTTTTCTATACTCTTCACATATATTTCGCAGTAATCTCAATCCCTATCGACGGGGCTAGGAGGATTATGTCGTCAGCGTAGCTTATGTGGTTTGTGATGTAAAGAAGTTGCGATTTTGTATTTTTCTACTTCCTCGTCAATATCGACATTATCATAGAGTGAGGGGTTTGTTTATGATAGAGAAGATAGAAACCATAGAAGCCTCTTCTGTCAACTGTTGACATGTAACGTCATAACACAAAAGGGGGCACGTATAATAATTTTATAATTATTATTTAAATATACACACTTCATGCAAACCTCCATTAAAATAAATCATGTATACCTTATTGCATGGCTTTTACAAATATCTGGTTCAGAAAGATGAATACTGCATTCTTATTTTGGGGCTGGACAATGCAGGGAAAACGGTAAGTTAAAGAACACCATATCATTTTAGTCATATTTAATGTGTAGTGATTTCGTCTGCTTTAATTTTGATAACATTTCAGACTTACTTGGAAGCAGCCAAGACAAAATTTTCTAAAAACTATAAAGGAATGAATCCCTCTAAAATAACAACGACCGTTGGGTTAAATATCGGTAAAATAGTTGTGAGTGGTGTGCAGCTCAGCTTTTGGGATCTTGGAGGACAAGAGGAATTACAATCGCTTTGGGATAAGGTAATATTATTTTTCTCAAACAGTCATACAAGGTGGCGCATAAGTAATAACTAATAACCTTATGTTTTTGGCTGTAATTTTTTTATAAATGAAAAGCTTTGGTTCTTCTTGTGGATTATTTTTATCTGATGTCTTATTTTTTTTCATGACATTATTTTATTGCATTTTTCATCACTTTTGCCCGAACTTCCAGCGATAAGTTCTCGCATTCGTGGCGGATATTCTATTCGGGCTTCAAGAGTCTGGCACTTGTTGACGAAAACCCGTGACTTCAAAAAACCACACAAAAAGTAGTTGGAGCGGTCAAATCAGGTGATCTTGCTGGCCCATACCACGGACGAATTATTCTGTAAAAAAAGAACAGTAATTATTCCGCATTCTTGGGTGGTGTAGCGTTCGATGGCTTGTCGACATGTATTCTTCATCTGTTTACTTCACAAATGTCAAAGCAGAATTGACATTTGCCGGCATTTTCAAAAATTATAGAATCTTCCAATTACTTTTGTGCCACCTTGTAATTCCTTGAATTATACCAACATTTTAAACAAAAGCCAATAATACAATGAAATGAATTTGCTTTGTTTTTATTTCCAGTACTATGCTGAGTCACATGCCGTTATTTACATAGTAGATTCATCAGATAGAGATAGAATTTCAGACTCCAAGGCAACATTTGGTTAGTATCCCCTTACGTATATAAATTTTACTGAAACCTGATTTTTAAAAAGTGGATTATTTTAAATGTCAGTGCCTATGAACTGAAAACTGTTACTTAGATGTTTCACTCCACACCATCAAGATGGCCCTGGGCACCGCGGGCCACCTGCTTGGCCTCTCTTATCAGAAACGGCCTAGTTAGTGTCATCCTCAGTCATAAAGTAAAAGATTAAGATTAAATTCATTTTTAATCATAGTGCACCTAGTAGGTATAGTGGTAGTTATTAATATTTATAGGGCTACATGATAACTCAACATAATGATAATTCAACACATCTTTGAAAAGTGATATAAAATCATTAAAGTGATGAAAAAAACTAATCCATAAACCTAACCTACGTAGGATATGATTTGAAATTTTTATGGTTAAAAGTAGTATGAAATGACAAAAAAAGTAAGGTGGCTATAATGTTTAAAATATATTTGAATATTAAAATATGTGTTTTTTTTGTTCTTGTTATTAGTACTTTTGTACAGAGCGTTGAATACAGTTGAGGGCACTCACCACTTTCCCAAACCGTTTTAAGGACATGTGTTCCTCCATCGGTTCGCATGTCTATTCATTACTTCTTTTTTTTAATTTTTAAAAGCCTCCGACTGTCCCTACACAGCACAACATACATTTATAGATACCTAATACTTTTAAGTGTTCTCAACCATGGCACTTTGTGCTTTTTCTTGAAGCTAGTGGAGAGAAAACGTTTACAAGGAGAAACATACATTAGAAAAAGAAAATAGAATGGAAAAGCAATTTCAAACACATTCCCACAGCAACATACAACACAAGAATAGCTTCTGGCAAGCCTGGCAGTTGAATATAGAAGCTATGGTTTAATTTCCTGTTAAAGTAAACATAATTTTTCATTTAATATCTTATTATACATAGCAGTACCCATATAGCTTAGTCTGTCTGTGCAGATTGAGAAACAATAGCATGTGTTGCTTTTATGTCCAAAAGATGGCGCTGTTTTGAAAAAACCTTGTTTGTCCAACAGATTGTGCTGTTTATCAAAAAAGCATGTTTTTACCTGTCACAGGTAGCATCTATATAGTATAGGTATATAAAAACACATGTGTATTTGAATGCAACGTTATGTCAAAATTTCAAAGCACCATTGAAGAACTTTCGAAGATTTAAGATTTTGAACAAACAAACATTCACATTTTATTTATAATGATTTAGGAGAAAACAGATAGAGCCAGTTTTACTAATATACTTTAAAGTATACTAGTACAATTGTTTGAAGTTTTTAACATGTTTTACCTTTTTCCAGATCGGATGATTTCATCAGAGCACTTGAAAGGAGTCCCTTTACTTGTTTTGGCCAATAAACAAGACATTCCAGACTGTATGGGGGTCCACACAGTGAAACCAATATTTAACCAGAATGCCCATTTAATAGGCGCCAGGGACATCATGTTGATGGCCACCTCGGCTCTAACTGGGTAAATTACCTCCATGTTCTTTAAACTTATTTTCTGTAAAACACATGGCATTCATTATCCACTTAAATCCCAAACATATAATATTAATTTGAAATCATTCCCAATACATGATCCGTTGCAACACCGCCATCTTTATTTCTCAGGCCGTACTGTAGACTTGGCGGGAACAAAAATATCAAAGTAAAGAGACCTATTTACCCAAAAAGGCAAGAAATAAAAACAATATCCGGCCTCGATTATAAATATTTCAATACAAAATGTTGTTGAATTTAACTGTGAAGGCAACAATATACATTTTATTTTCAATATAATATTTTATTAAACTTTAGTGACAGATAAATATTATTTAAACGATGTTATAATCGTAAATATATTCAAAATATCTCACCGTAATGTTTCTATATCACCACCAACTTATTTTTGACAATATGGAATATGAAATATTACAGAAATGATACGAAAAAATTCAAATAATTGGTTTCATTCATTCGCATGAAGTCTGGCCGCTTGCAAAATTCAAACTAAACCCATAATGCAAATGCTCCAATGAAGTCCGAAAATAGGTCTTTGTCAGTGTCAGTGAAAAAAAACTGTCAGTGCATACCCTACAGCGCGACTTGAGAAATAAAGATGGCGGTGATTGCAACCATAATGCAGTATGAGGGTATAAGTCCTCGTAGATCACCTCAGTACAAATGACAAGTACCACGTACAAGTACGACAATTGAAATCCTGTCTCTGGGGCGCTTAAAAATCAAAAAGATATTTATTTTATTTTTACTTTTTTAAGTCCGTCGTCCCATTGGCTCGGTAAGTGTAAAGAATCGAC
Source organism: Hesperophylax consimilis (assembly GCF_061612785.1). Lineage (NCBI taxonomy): Eukaryota > Metazoa > Arthropoda > Insecta > Trichoptera > Limnephilidae > Hesperophylax > Hesperophylax consimilis. The sequence goes on along the minus strand of NC_142843.1, from coordinate 29,951,040 downwards.
GAAAACCGAAGACCCTGCGCAGAAAAGTAAAGTTCACAGTTCTGCGCTGAGTCTTCGGTTTCTGTCGATTCCTTACCCTCACCGAGCCATTCGGACGATGGGCATCTTTTCACTGTATTTTATTTCTGTACCTTATCATATCATACATACTATGATAGGTACTTATTATTAATATGTATTACAATATGGGACGTGTGGGATTGCACTGACCTCCCCACATCCTGGAATAAAAAATTATTATTATGTTATGATATATTTTGAATATTTATTAGAAAATCTTTAATGACGCATTAGTAGAGCAGTAAGTTTTTTTAAAATTAATTTATCGAAAAATTACAGAATATATAATATATCATTAGTAAGTTATATAACTATGTATATGTAAGTTAGTAACAATGACTTTGTTGAAAGAATAATGTTACAATAATAGAGCAGTTTCTAATTGAAGAAAAAGAAATTATGTATGTATATAAGAGTGTTACATATATAGAAATGGCATAATATCCGGTCAGCAACGTAAGCAGATATACACGATAAAATAACGATAGCAGTCAAGTACAATAAGCGTGTTTACACGTCAACGCGTGTGTTTCCACAAAAATCGTCATAACTCCGTTATTCTTCTAGTGACATCCCTAAAACAAAAAGTAGAATATTCGTATTGAATGAAGCTTCACATCTCTATTCAAAGTTATCCATAGAAACCCGTAAAAAGACCTACTCAGTGGAAGCAAATTTTACCCGCCAAATCGTAAAACGACGCCAAGAAAGCCGTTTGACGTGCCGACCCGCCTCGCAAGTTTAATTATTTTTTTAAAAATATATTTTGTATGAAATGGTCAAAAAGTGAAGTGACAGAATTGTTTATTGTACATTTGTACGATGAAATAAGTGTTTTTTTTTTACATTATCCGTGATTTTAGTATCGTTTTTACATAAAACATTACAGGTGAGTCATTTTTACAATTTTTTCATGTTTCCATTCTAAATTTAAATATTTACAAATGTTAATATTTATTTATGATACAACAATTTGAAAGCCTATTTTGTAACCTTTCTAAAACAGTTTTTACTATTCGGCTCCGTTCAGTAATGTTTCATTTATAGAGCTTTGATTGTGAGGCGGTAATAACACAACGTTTTCGTGAAATTGACATTTCGGTAAAGACATCTTAGCTTCAAGTTCGCGAAAAGTCGGAGGGGTTAAACTACATATATCTTAAGTTGTGCATAACCTGCCTCACTAGGCGAATCTGTATTGAGGCAGAATTTAGTTAATTATTTCTCACATTTTGTCTATGGTTTACTTATAAATGTTTACTATAGGTTCCTATACAGCAATACCTTATTTTAGGTTGCATTATTGTTTGCATATACACAATACAAATACAGAAAGTTTTAGCACAATATGTACATACTATAATAACTATCAATGACAAGGCGTTTGATTAGGTTACATTATTGTTTGCAAATACACAATACAAATATAGCAAGCTTTAGTACAATACATACTACAATAACTGTCAATGACGAGGCATTTGGGTGAGGGCACCAGTATATACTCGATCATTAGAATAAATCCAAATTATAACTTTTTTTTTAAACTCTTTCTGTGTTTGACTCAGTTTAATATTTTCTGGGAGCATGTTCAATATCTTTGTGGCAACGTATCTAAAGCTACGTTGACCAAAGGTGGAGGAAAGTGCTTGAACTTGCAATATGTCTTTGATCGAATTACGCGGAAATCTTAAGTTAATTTTTTTTTTCGTAAAGCACGTGTTTTTTTAAAGAGAAGTTTTTACATAGATCTGTCGAACATCAAATAATCTCATTATGTTGAAAATTAAGTTACTGTTTGCAGTTTGAGAAAGTTTGAGAATAATTTTCATAATTATTTTCTGCGCCTTTTCAACAGGATCTAGAGCTGATGAAATACCCCCTCCTCATGCAATGATAGATTGGGTGATTGCAAAATAAATCGTTTTTAGAAGTTGTAAGTTAAGGAAGTTCCTTAAGGATCTGAAGAAATGTATTGTTTTCCTAATTTTATTTGCAATGATCCGAGTATGTAGATTCCGTTTGAAGTATGGGTCAATGGTGATGCTGAGGTACTTCATCTGTGGAGTGGGCTCTTTACTGGGGCACAGCTAATATTTTTTCAGCTTTTTTAAATATAGCTGACCATTTGTTGTCTTAGAACAGTAAGACAATATCGTCAGTAAAGCTAACAATGCTTCCCTCAATTGCAAAAGTTGTTAATATACAATAAGAACAGAGTCGGTCCCAATACGCTTCCTTGTGGTAATCCATAGTCAGTTGAACGCTGATTACTGAGGGCATTCTGTATTCTGTATTAACTATCGGGGAATTAAAACAATTTGATTTTCTGTACGATTTATTTATTCTATTATGAGATATTTCGCCTTCTGCGTTCTTTTCTCTAAAAAGTAACATAAACTGTAATAACTTCAATAGAAATTAATATCAAAAAATCACAGAAAATTAGGCTTACAGATAAAAAAAATATTGTGAAGGTTGGTACCTACCTAATTTTGAAGATTTAGGATCCATGAACGTGGGCAATTATTTCTAAATCCAAACAAATTCGAAAAATTGAAAGCCACATAACTCTATCCAAGCACAAAATCTTCGCTTCATCCACATTCATACATACTCTTCTGTTATTCCGATTCAAGTATTTACTTCACTTGATCATTATAATATTACGTCTTCCTGAGATGTTGCTGGCTTATTCTTAGAGATAACTACTTTTACATTATATATAATATTATATGCTGTTATTATGTGTTGCAAATTTTCCTTATTTGTGGAATGTTATGTAGTAACTGTGTTTGTATAGATGTTACTTGGTCTATTATAATACTGTAGAGTGACTTGAAGCTAATACGATACCTTAAGAATATGAATAAATCACACCGAGAAGAACCGAACAAAGTGTTACAGTAGAACCCCGTTAATTCGAACCCCGATAATTCGAAATAACGCGTAATTCGAAATTTTCGCCAAAAAAATTTCCGCACAAAAATTTTTTCATAAAAAATTTTTTTTAATTCGAAATTCGTTAATTCGTAATTTGAAATTTATTTTTGTCCGCGCATGAAAATTTGTTGGTGTAATTCGAAAAAATTTGATTTTTGCGAAAATAAATCATAATATTTCGTAAATCTCAATCTAAAAGTCAGCCGTGGCGGTAAAACTCCGAAAAATGTATCTTTACGTGGTTATACATCGTCCTAATTAGTACTATTATTTTGTAAATCTGAATCGATTTATACTGGAATGTCATACTTTTTCAAATTTATTTTGAATATCCGAGTTTGAAGGGCCGATAAAATACGTTTTACGCCGATATATGTCGTAGTTTTAATGTTTTTATATGGTGCTGTTGAAATATTTTATGTTTTATGCTAATGCCTGACAGCATTTTTACTAAATGAATGTTCATTCATAATATAAGTTTAAACGAGGTATTATGTTTTTCATAATAGCAAATAAGATGTAAAAAGTCAGGTACACCCCGCAAAGACTTGGCACATTCAAGTGAATCACATTGTTGGGGACAGACTCGGTACCGTCGCACCGTGGAAAACAAGAGGATTGGAAATTTCGGATATGCCGACTTACCTTTCTGCTCTTCTTCCGCTTTTCTCTCTTTTGCGCTGGTTCAAACACAATGCACTTATTTTCACCAAAATACGTGAGGTCTCGATGGCTTTACAAGTTTCGACACCGTCGAACAAGAGGGCACCGTAGTCAGACACAGCTTAAGAGTTGAGAGGATGATTTTTTTTAACTGAAATGAACTTACACTAAGTCGGCATAGGAAAGTAGGAATTGGGTAGGTGGGCAACAATAATATCCATCAAGGAAATCAAAAGGAAAGGTATAGGTATAACGACGCTACATACATTCTTAAGTCAGATCATCGCAAGAGTCAGAATTTTATTATTTGTATTTAGGCCCAGCCGGGCTTATACATTAGAGTAGGATATGTATGAATGTGGATAAAGCGCGGAGTGTGCACCAGTCTACCATTGCGGTGGAATGACGTGCTGAATAACTATTAATTTTCTTAAGCTAAACAGTGTTTTTTGAAACACGAAATTATCTCCAAGATGGTTGAATACACGCACCTGTGCCCATATACTTGCTCTATGCTGCCAGTACACATTGGGCCGATGCGCTGGTCCAACGTGTACAGGACCACTTGGCGTATATTGGCGGTTGCAATACTTTGGCCGCTAACATTAGCCGACCAACTGATCAGTGTTGGTTTTTCGTGCACCCATCAAAGGATCTTGGCGCCAAATCGTCAACAGCATTCACATGTTGGTGGATTGGTGCCAACGTGAACTGGCAGCTTTAGATTTTTTCCCAGGATCAAGAATGAATTAATTACTCAACCAAGATTATTTGGGCAGTAACACTTTGCCGTCAATATGTTTGTGGTCTGTGGGCAATTCTGTGGTTTTTTAATGTAATGTAGCATGTGTTATGATCCAAGCAATCAATTTATAATTAATAATATTTAAAATGTGCTGAAAGTAGTTTCAATTTAACCATATCCTCCTATTTCAATATTAAATGTGTAGACCGTTACACGAAGTCCGTTATTGAAAGGAAATTTTTCAAATTGTAATAAACATATAGTACTTTGCTGTTACTCCTTCTAACATTTTTCAATCCATCTCCACAAGTATTATTGCCGTTTCTTATCAATTCTTGATAAAATTGCATTGCTTTTCTTATCATTCTGGACTTTTCGTTTTTTTATAACGAGATTTCTTAACACATAAAACACCACCAATTTTCGGAACAAATAGTTTTATTTTTTGAAAATCGTACAAATTTAAACCATCTCAAACTTTTGCCTGATCTTAATAAGGAATTCCAGTCATTTTAATTTTTTTTTCAACTTAAATACCGTATTATTTTTTTTTACAAATGTTGATTTCATAGTTTGTATTTTTCAACCCCCTCCTTAACGATTTAAATCTGACAGGGTATATGTCATACGTACCTCGGTTTTGTCAGTTTACAATAAGGTCAATCCCTGACCTTATTGATAACTGACAACAACAACAACAAAAATCAATTTAAATATTTAGGAAGATTTCCAAAAAACATGAATTCTTTGAAAACAATTTATAAACCGCAGTAGTGACCCATGTGCGAATATACACAGCCCAACTTGGCACAAAATTGTTGGCATTCATAATGCACGCGGCCGGCCAACCTGGTTTAAGTGGTGTCAGAGACTGCCGACCAATCACAGGGCGTTTGAGTGCCTCACGGTTTTAATTTATTAATTCCACCTGTAATTAAATACAATAAAATATATGTTCAGAATCAGCATTTGTTTTCTACGTGAATATATGTTTTTTAAGCTATAATATGTTTTACTCAAGTTCCTTAATCCATGACCTCATTATTACAGTACAGAGGCCATATTACATTTAAAAGGTCTGAAAACACTGCACAGACAACTCTGTCTTGTTTTTCACATTATACAATTTATTATAATTGTTCAATTACTACAAATAATAAATCACCACGTATTTCTATAGAAACATGATTGATTCTGTGGAAGACAATAATTGGAATGCTTCACACAGAATACATAGTATACAAAATTATTAATCTGTGTTCACATTTTCAATTGTCATTAAAAATATTCCAAAAAGTAAAATAATTTTTCTTGTGAATAAAAGCAGCTGTTACATAGAATAGATGTTTATTTGATGTTTTAATGTCTATTTCAGAGATGGCGTTGACGAAGGAATTCGATGGCTCGTAGATTGCATCAAAAGAAATAAATTGCATCGACCGCCAAGAAATCAAGATGATGCATTATGACCGTTAAATTAATTATTTATTTATTATACCATTTTTCTTTATAGCTATCAATTAAACCATTCTTAAACTATGTACCTATTACCTATGTATATTTTTTATTTTAAATAAAATTTTAATAACCAACTACAAAAATGCTATTTATTTTTCTTTGCATTTTGCTTCAAACTTTTATCTTGGAGTTTGTTTCAGTATATTAATGTGTTAATAAACAAAGATAAGGCAGGTTTTCAGTTGTGACGCATTACTTAAATGGGAAGGGACATACTGATAAAATCTTTGATAAGAGTAATACACCTGTGGAACGTGTACCATACTTGTGCGTGTATAAACACTGCCTAAGTATATTCTGTTATAATATGGCGCCGTTATCAGTCGTAAAGTGTATGTTTTTCTCTACGCAAGATGTAGTTTTACAAACTCCCAATGTATTGTGATGTTTTGAGTGATAAACTGTTTAAAAAGTACTACCAAGTGACCGGAAATATATCTTACAATGGATTTGTACTCAATTTATGAACAAGATTGGAGTATTTTACCACCTGAAAATAATAGAAGGTAGGTTCTACTGTATTTAAACAAAATTGAACTTGAAGGCTACTTCTTAAATTTATAATTATCCAAACTCTTCATTAAATTTTATCAGTGTAATCTTAAGCATAACTACAGACTTCTTTTTCTACTGAAAAAATACATTTTTGCAACCTTTTTTCACGAACAATAATAATAATAATCACTGAAAGTATGTGAAGTGGATAGAATGCTAAGTATATCACTACAAGCAAAACTAAAACCAACATTCTCCAAAACGTGTCAGTATTTTGTTGAAATATTTACTTTGTATGAATGCCTACACCATGATTTTAATGACATGCTTATAATAAGTAATACATACGTATTATTAAATTATTAGTCTAAAAATCATCCCCCTCGGCAAACACACCTGTGACTAATTAATTTGACTAAAGTACCTACACACTTCCAACTGAGTGAAGTAAAATATCACAAAATCCAAGTGAAATTCTTGATAAAAAAGATAAAAGTTATCCGAAATATTGTTCAATAATAATAAGTTAGGTGTAATATTTTTAGAATGAATAAATACCCAAAAAAGAATGACAAATAATTGCGACGCAACATCGATATTATTATTGTCAGCGTGGAACATTATTTTTTGTTACTGGCACGTCATTTAGCGGCCATATTGAATATTAGTTTGAGTTTGCATGGGATGGTCAGCTGTCTGTCGTGAATAAGAATTTCTAAAAATTACGGAATAACCTTACATACGGTTTTCCATTATCTTTTCTGTAAATAGACATACTAAAACCGCCCGATGTATAGTCTTTCTAAATTGTGCCTTTCATACAGCCACCATAGATAGGTGGCAGGTGATTCTTGTGTTGCATTCCACACTGCAGAAATGATCAAATGTTCATTTTAAGTTTGTGTAGTTTTATTTTAACGGTGAAACTTTCAATATTCCGAAGTGTAATTAACCGCTGAGACCTGTTTATAACGTTATACCATGAGAACATTTACTTGTTATAAACAAATATGTGACAAATGTCACCCACTTATCTAACATCTGCTATTTTACGTTCACAAACTTTAATTTTGTAGCATTCAGTGAATACTTATTGTGTTATTTTCCACAATAAATAAACACTTCAATACAAAAAGATGAACGCGTCAGAATCCGGGTAATTATTCATCGTCAAAAGTTTTATTTGACATTTCATACTCGACATGTTTATAGCTTGCTTCCATAATTTGCGATATTCTCATTGATTGCTTACGACATCTCATGTCCACGCAATAATTACTTATAACCCTTTTTTTTAACATTTCACGATTGAACGTAATTAAATATAATATTTACTTTACTTAGCGACTTCCAAGGGAATCCGTTTACTGGTTTCGTCAAAAGGAAGCCTTTAAAAATTCTATCTGTACAATATTTACTTCAAAACTAGCCAACCGAGTTTTGAGGTTATCTCTGTCTAAAATTAAACTGTTTATTTGCAATCATACAGTGCTACGTACATGTTCCATTCCAGCCAACTGATAAGCATTCATTTACATAAACTTACTTTGTTTAACCCTTTTTAATACAAAACCATTCATAGTCAGTGTAACGTAAATTCTGCAATCTCATTATTTACGGTGCTTGATGAATCAGTCTTGCACATTTTCTTCAAAATACAAACATTTTAAAGTTTCTTTTTTCAATGTCATTTTTCCATGGCGAGAGTGAAACATTTAAGTATAATTTTTTTTATATTATAATATACTGCTTTACCTTAGACTTAACACTTAGGAGACAGGTAATATTTTGTAAATATCTCAAAGCCAAATATAATATTGAAAATAATTGACAGGCATCTACAATGTCAACGTTTTACTTGGGAATTTTCATGGACAATATTGAAATGCGTTAAAAACTTGTAAAACCTAGCTCTACACACTGCACATTGCAGTGCACCTGAAGGTAGTCATGATTTCACTGAACTGCTATTGAAGTTGGTCGAATCCTAACGGTTAAACCATATAAACATCCACATAATCATTGAGCTTTTAATAAATGTATTTACTGTTTATTATTTTTGGTGATCGTTGTAACCAATTAAGCTTTATGAATAACCCTTTGTTACAGGTTCAACCCGGCTTTTAATATCGCCACCATAAAACAAGTCGTAAATGAAGCCATAGAGAGAGGTATGTACAATGTGTAATCAATCGGTAACGGTTAATTAGTTCCAATGAACTTTGAATACAACATAATTTGTCTACTGCCTGACATGCATTAGTTTTGCGAATATGCTCACTAAAAGATCAAAAAACCTCAATCTGTTAAAATATTCTAGGCGAGTTGAGACTAATTGATTATAATCTTTAAAATTACTTTGTCCAATACTTATTCTGTACACAGCAGGGTAAATGACCTTTTGACTTTCAAAGACAGCTTATTACCAGCCAATTTTATGTTCTATAGTTTATAGCCACAAGGCCCACTATGCTATTTACCATATTTTACCTGTTTACCGTCCCTCTAATAAGGTTCACGAGAGTTATCATTGGGTATTCAGCTATGCACCTGGTTCCTCAATGTTTCTTACTAGGTGTCTGATCCTTCTTACCGTTGACGCTTTGGCAACAAGGTTGAATTTAACTTTCGTCATCTGTAAATATTTAACTAACTGCAGCACTTTTAATAAGCCCAGATTATGGAAATTACACTTCCTTTCAACTTAATTACAACTAGGAGAGGTGGTAAAAGATGCATTTAAGTTCCATTTTTATTGATAGTTAAAAATTTCCCTTGCAAAAGGGTCTTGTGCTGCCATTTTGGATTTATTTTGTACGGATTAACGTTTGTGGAAGTTTCTTTTCAATCTATATACGCGTAAATTATTTAAAAAACCCAAACTAAAAAATAATAACCTGTTTATTGTAGTAATTAAGTTGAAACAGTGTAATTTCCATAGTGTGTGCCTTAAAGTGCGGCACATCATATTTCCTGCAGCTATTGGTTTTTTTCACTTCCAAGAGCTGGGGTGGCAATGACCTGTTAATAGACCTACTAGTTCCCCCAATTTTCAATATATTGAATAGTGATTTGATTAATTTTGGGATTAGACTTATTGTTTTTATGTTTTCCCCTGATTTAAAAGTTGTGTGTTTGAATCAAATGCTTATAATATTGTTGTTTGTTGACCAGTGCGTATGCCCACACCAACTCGACTACGAGATCTCATCAGGCAAATCAGGGCAGCTCGCACAGCGGCCGAAGAAAGGACTGTAGTGAACAAGGAATGTGCATACATCCGCTCTACGTTCAGAGAAGAAGACAGCGTCTGGAGGTTTGTTGATGTTTCATTTGGTAAAGTTTCCTTACTCCACTTTATTCTTAATATGCAGAATTTATTTAAATAACACTTTGTTTCAAATTAATTACTACAAGAAACAACTATTTACATCGGGGGAGATGTAAAGGATGCATGAAAGTTTTCAATCAGTTCAAAATCATGTTCAAAATTTCCCTTGTCAAAAGATATTTTGAATCCATGTTGGATTTTATTAGTATGAAGTGACGTTTGCCGAAAGGTTCCGCTTCAATCGAAATTTGCATCAATTATTTAAATAACCCAAACTAAGAACCTAATAACCTATTTTGTGCATGTTTTTCCATCTCCTCGACACAAATAGTTATTTCTTGTACTAATTAAGTTAAAATTAATTTTACTTTAATAATTTGAACTTATTTAGCAGTAAGCAGAGTAAGGAAACTTTAACTTATATTTTTATAGTTTTTTTAATATTATGTATGTGATGTATATTGCACACCACAAACTACTAAAATGTAATATAATGTATTACTCAGTCACACAAATCTATGGTAATCTGTATAGCGCTTCTACGATGATGTTTTCTTTAATGTTTTTTCCCGTAGATGTGTGTAAGCATTGTATCTATGTGTGCATCATTTATGAAGCATTAATAATGATTTCACTCCGCTCAAGGTGACTGCAAATTACTTGTCAACAGTAGAACATGATTTATTTGAAATTACCTATACATAATAATTCATTTAAGTCCCGTGTATTAGTTGAGATGAATGTGTATCTATTAATAATGCACAATATACATTCATAGATTCCACACCCAAATGAGACTGGTAACTTTTTTTTATTTTTTTTTTATATATTCAATAATATTGTTATTGGGTTTATAAAAACAGTTTATTTTTAAACAAGTTCTGCTGTGTAATTATTATTACGCGTGACAGCCCTATGAGTAAAATAGTAAAATAACCCTATGAGTCATCGTTTGGGAATTTTTTTTTTATATATTCAATAATATTGTTATTGGGTTTATAAAAACAGTTTATTTTTAAACAAGTTCTGCTGTGTAATTATTATTACGCGTGACAGCCCTATGAGTAAAATAGTAAAATAACCCTATGAGTCATCGTTTGGGAATAACTAACATTAAGACATTCAGTCAAATTTAAACATTACACTAATTGGGGAAACTTTGCTGGGGTAACAACCATTAATAATTTCTAATATCTTACTCAAAAACCAATTAAGAAATCAGTAATTGAAATTAAAATACCTACCTAGAAATAATATAAATGTATCGTCTGTAAGTGGGCTACCCACAGTTTGATAATGCCTTGAGAGGGCGAAACAGCTGTCACGCGTAATAATAATTACACAGCAGAACTTGTTTAAAAATAAACTGTTTTTATAAACCCAATAACAATATTATTGAATATATAAAAAATAAAAAAATAAAATGGAGTTCTACAAATTAAACTTAATAACAATAAATAAAAAAAATAAAAAAATGAGACTGGTAACAATTGGATACTTTGCATTTTGTTATTAAACATATCATTGTAACATATTTTCACTTATTTATTTGGGATTAGATTGGTTTTACCTTCCTAACTTAACTGAAGTTTGCCAATAGCAGGGTAAAAACCAGCATCAAATACACAAATGAACTTATGTAGTTACTATAAAGATTTTTAATCATTATGTCCGGTCTCTGGTATCATCATTGGTAATAATTTTTATATCGTTGTAAACTGTTTACCACTCATTTTAACTCTTAAACCCTACCACTCCGGGAATGTAATTATTCCTACCACGGGGTACTGAAGTACCCCGCGCAAAAAAAATGAATAAAATAAAAGTCTTTGATATTTTTTTGAAAATGAATTTTATTATGGCAAAGTAATAAGAAAAGACAATAATTTTTTTTAATAAAAACTAATAAACATCTTTGTTGTCAAAAGGAGGACAGATTTTGTATAGATGGTCAACACAAATATGGCGGCGACAAGTGTTACAGACAGATCGAGATTTTCTGTCCTTTGTGCGCGGACAAAAGCAGCAGCGACCAGGTTTGGGATTATCAGGGACCAGCCTATGATCTTCAATATGAATATTCAAGACTGCACGTATTGTTTCTCTGGTATCCCGGGGTAAACTTGGCTATTGTAATTTTGCTCTGATATGAGGATTTATGAGTGCCATTGACAAACTCACGCCACTTGGTTGATTTCTATTTATCAATGTTAGTTGACAGCTTGAATAAGACCCAAAAGTTGACACCAACGGTATTAAGCAACCCGTAAAAAAAACACACGGACCACCTTTTGATCTTCTTGGACGTCGAGTACTTCTTACAAAGTTGGTCGAACACATCCTCCCCGCATTTGGTTTTATTATAGAAATGTATAATTTCTGGAAGGTACACTTCACTATCCTTGTCAGGGCTGTCATGCATGGTGGACAGCATGATTACAACTTTCTTCTTAGCTGACTTCAGAGGACAATACAACAAAAGTGTGAGAGGTCCGTCGTAGGCAAACATTGATGTGCATCTCTCTCGATTTTTAGTGTCCAAGAAAACCTGAGGAATTTCTCGTTTATTCTTCTTTACAGTTCCAACTAGTGCATTACCTTTTTCCAGTAACTTCTTGGCTGTGGGTATAGACGTGAACCAATTGTCACATGTTGTTATTGTCAGGTTTCTGTTAAGACGATACCAGGTGGGTGCAACAAAATATTGCGGCGAGGCATTCTTGAGCGAGAAGGCTTAACACTAGTCCACTTATGTCGATTATTATGAGCTTTTCCGTACAGAACTAATGGAGAATCTAGCACACCAGCCCCGTCATTGTCAGGCATTAAATACTCTTCATCTCCTTCCACACTATCTTGATCACCGTCTTCGTGAGATGCAACTTCGAAATGGTCCCAGAAATCCTCGATAACACCGTCGGACTCATCTTCTGAATCTTCTCCTAGGTTTAGCTCTTCGTCGTCAGAAACCAACAAAGCAGCTGCAATTTCACCCCCCCCCCCCCCCAAAACTTTGAGTCTGGGATGCCATATCTGAAAACAATACAACACCTCATTACACTGCATACACTCTCATTACATTCATAACACATTATTAGTCCATGAATGTCTCGTTATTGGGCGCAGGCCCTGCCTATCAACACTGTACTCTAACCATTATCACAAAGTAAAGTAAATCATAAATAATGTGTAAACTTAACAGAGAGATGTCGAAAAACAACTTCAGTAATTCAAGTATAACTGGAAGGAAGAACTAACACTATTCCTACCACGGGGTACTGGGGTACCCCGGAACACCTGTGGACGCGAATGCACTTGCCGGGCGGTCACGGCTTACTGACTTACTTACGCGCCAATTATCGAGAGTAGATTAGCTAGAGCGATTTTTGCAACAGTGCAATATTGTTAAAATTGTTGATATTTTAAACACCAGTGGGGTACTCCAGTACCCCTGGTAGGGTTTAAGAGTTAATTATGTTTGTTTCTAAAATAATCAAAATGGTAAATATTCGGGATCACTGGCCACACTTAAGTACTTATTGTCAATGACTGTCATCCCATACAATGAAAGCTGACGTGTACCCGGCGTTGTTGGGAGTTATTCTTAGGAGATAGACATATACCATCGCGGACTTTTCTGTAGGCCTTTTTAAGATATACAATTCTGTAGTATATTATTTTGATGCATCTCATAAGATTTATCCAGCGTTAGCAATGTAAGTGCCAGAAAATATTTTATTTACGACTTGATTACAAAGCATCGACTTTTCTCTACTTTCTATAAATATAATTTGCATGTATTATATACATAAACCTTCCGGAAGAAAATCTCTAAATGATAGTGAAAACCCTATCAAAATCCATTGCCTAGAGTATTAAAGAACTAAGCGCACAAACAGACAGACGTGGATAGCAACTCTATTTTATACTATTTAGAGAAGATGAATTAAAAGGTTAAATTTTAAAAAAAAACAAAACAATTAAGCGTGGCCAGCGATCCCGAATAATTACCATCAAAATAAATAAAAATAATGTAGTGAAACTCTCTTACAAGACTATTTTACAGTATTACAATAAAATTCCAGCATGAATGGATAGCTCCAAAGTGAGAAATATTATTTTTTCCCCCGCCACATTTCATTTCACCATAACAGAGTTGTATTGAATTTTTGTCAATAACCAATATAAATTTAACCTTAAAAATAATTTCATTTTGCAGATGTCGCAACATCGCCAAGTTGCTCTATATCCATATGCTGGGCTACCAGGCACACTTTGGGCAGCTGGAATGCCTGAAACTGATCGCCAGTGCCCGCTTCACGGACAAGCGCATCGGCTACCTCGGGGCCATGCTGCTGCTCGACGAGCGGCAAGATGTCCATCTGCTCATCACCAACTGTCTCAAGAAGTAACTTAGAATAACACATTTTTATGTTTTAACTTTTTTCACTTCTATTCCGCAATGTTTGTGCCTATCTATTAGTATTGTTATTTTGTCTTATGATTTGTTTTTGTAGTTTTAAAATATGGAATGTATTGCGTTGCACTACCTCTGCATACATTCTGGAATAAACTCTTTATTATTTATATTCTTCATAGTAAACTTGCAACTGAGGTGGCTTGGTTATTTCACTATTTAAGGACAGAATATCATTATCATCAAACCATATTTTTAAATTATTTTTTCTTCATGTTTTTTCTATTACTATAAGGACTGTATCGTTGGCATAAGATATTATTTGACGATGTAGTGGTTAAGCAAATATAATTTACATATGTACTAAATTAATAATATTGGACCCAGAACGGTGCCTTATGGAATACCAAGATTTGACATTTCTTGGGTCACTTAGTTTTGTCATTTATTTTTACAAATTGTGGGCAATTTGTAAAAAACTTTAATCAATTGGCCGGTTTTTTTGATTTAGTATAATGAACTTTATGTGTGAGGTACTATCAAATGTTTTTCTTTGGTTTATAAATATCCCTGCTCATATTGCTCTCATCAAATACCGAATATATAAGTTAGGTTACATATGCTATTGTGTCTTTATTTGTTTTTATGAAGCCGAATTGACTGCAGTGTAATATTTTATTACTCCAGAAAATCTTCATTACAACTGATTTCTTTCTGCTCACAAAATCATTACAAAAATCTTTGAAATTTCCCATTGACTGTAAAATGTTTAATAAGGAATTTGTTTAGTAGGGAAACTGTTTAATAAGGAAAAATAGTGTTGAAACATGATGAGGAAAGTGGGTAGTAGCTAATAGTCCATACATAAACCCATGATAATCATGCAAATTAGTTGTTATTGATTCCAATACCATGTTTCAATGTGAATTATTGTATTTACTAAGACATTACATTGTTTTAATCATCATGATTTGTTGTTTTTTTCCAGTGACTTGAACAGCTCGACACAGTTTGTGGTGGGCCTGGCCCTCTGCACCCTGGGGGCCATAGCCTCCCCGGAGATGGCCCGGGACCTGGCCTCGGAGGTGGAGCGGTTAATCAAGTCTCCCAACGCTTATATAAAGAAAAAGGCCGCACTCTGCGCCTTCCGCATCATCAGAAGAGTCCCCGATCTGATGGAGATATTCTTACCGGCGACAAGAAGTTTGCTGACTGAAAAAAATCATGGTAACTGATTTGTGATTAATAATTGGGGATTTGGTATCACAGCAGCCTATATATGCCTCTTTCGCATGATAGGCCACTGTGATACTAAACAACTTTATTAAATAATGTAGGGGTGTTTAAAACTCCACATTTGAGTAGCGTTTTTTCAAATCACAACATTGTCCGAGGTAAAATTTTTCCAGGACCATTTGTTTTTTATTCAAATGTTTTGTATCTAAGTGAGAAAATGTAATAATATTTCAAATACTATTGTTAAAAAATGTAAATTGAACATAACTACAAGAAGCGTAACAAATTCACATGTACAGTTTAGCCGCAAAAAAAGTA
This sequence comes from Hesperophylax consimilis, assembly GCF_061612785.1. Taxonomy (NCBI): domain Eukaryota; kingdom Metazoa; phylum Arthropoda; class Insecta; order Trichoptera; family Limnephilidae; genus Hesperophylax; species Hesperophylax consimilis. The sequence continues at coordinate 29,935,317 of NC_142843.1, read as the reverse complement.
AAAAAATACAGAATATGTGAAACTGGGTAAAGCATTTATCGAGTTTTGAAAAGCGCTTCTCATTTTATGATCATCTAAGCGATGTACAGCGTCATTTTTTGACATTTTAATGGTTCCTGTTAGACACTGATTCTCAGCTTGTTTCAGCTTTGGATCAAATTATGATCAGCTGTCAAGCATAATTGTAAAGTTTTATAGGTGGGTTCGATTACCACTACAAGGTGTTGTGATGTTGATTGATTATTGCTTTGATGGACCTTCCGTAAATTGCTTTTCACCTCTAAACATGTTTTCAGTATCTTTTATGTTAATAAACTACCTTTTCCTAGGTGTACTTATAACGGGAGTGACTCTCATAACGGAAATGTGTGAAAACAGTCCCGACACTCTCAATCACTTCAAGAAAGTAAGTTATTTAGTTTTGTGCTCTAGTTTTAATGTAAACAGTGAATATTTTCTTTCAATTTCTAATATCGAAGTTTGCTTTGAATCAAAAAAAGATGCATGTCATGCCACACCATCACAAGAATGTTTATTATTAACAATATCAATTCTTTATAAAGATGCTTTTTGCTTGAAATGGAAATTAGGAAACTCCTCAGGCAACGCACCATTATTACTATTTTAAGGTAAACGATTAGAATAATATTAGTTTGATCTCTGGAATGTTTAGTTTCCTAACACTACTTTCTCTACCACCGACATATGGAAGAAAACAATATTTTTATACGTTGAATTATTAATTTGGAGTTCACGGAGAAGCAGTTATATGTATTCGCAAATAAGGTTTTTTTTAATAAGTCTTGTTCATCAATTATTTTTACTATAGTGAACCTCGAGTGTTCATTGAAAAATTTAAAGGAGTATGAGGGCACCCTTTTTGAATTTGTGTGCTATTTATTATTTGCACTAAATGAGAATAAGAGGGCATATTGGAATAATACATCAATCCTGTGTAATTTATTAAATACACTAGGAACACAAGGAGTATACGAGTTTGCTATTGAAATAATACAACATCATTGCGCTATTTCTTAAATACAACAGATAGGAATATGAGAGCGTGCAATTGGAATATTGCATCATCTGTGTGCTATTATTTTTTAAATACACTTTGAGGAGTATGAGGGCACGCTGTTAAAATAATATGTCACCAGCGTGCTAAACATATTAACTGAAAGGTTAGGTTCTGATGTTGAAAGTGGTTGCAGGTTCACATTATTTAGTGCATATTTCGGTATTCATACGCCTTTCAAACAGTGCAAGCCTATTTCTAACTGCATTATGTCAAATTGTCTCTACATATTAATAAGTTACATAATATTTTCATCTTAGAATGACTGTCTTCTAATGACTGTTTTTTGTTATCATTGGTGATAGGAAAGCGGACAACGCGAGGTAAACATTTACAGATTATACATATCACAATCATGCATGAAATCTGTGTGGTGTTTGCTGGGGTATCGCTTTGGTTCTTCCATTACATTCCTATTATTATTATTTATCATTTCTAATATATTTGTACATACACGAATAGCAGTTGTTGGACGCATGGTACTTTATACGTCCAAGAGGTTGGACGTGTTCAGGCAGTGGCGGTTGAGGGAAGGGAAATACTGAAGCATCTGTAAAGCAGCTAAATGGGCTTTTAGTACAATATATGGCTTCATATTATTAAATTGGTCTACTTACTCATTATATTGTCTAATGTTATTCGTATAATGATCATTGAGGACTTTCTGAATATTTTTCAATATATTATATCTTTGGTTCTAATTTCTTTATAATTGAGCAGCTCGGGTGTAGACAATGTTAACTGACAAAAACAAGTTTTGAGATGCAGCATTTTGAATGTTTGGATTAAGAGCAGTTTTTAATTAAAAAATGCTGTAAAACAATACAAAGTTATGTTCATTGCAGTAATATGAATTGAAACAAAATAATAAAAACATAATTAAACTTGAAAAATGGGAAATAAAATGTTAGTTGCTGTTCCATGAACATAAGAACCAATTTATGGTGTATAACATATTTATGTGTTCCAAATCTAATACATAAGTGCAAAATATATGGTACGCATCTTGAAAGTGAAATTAATCTTAGTTTGAAAACAGAAGATGTAATTAAGTGATAACATGACATGCCATGAAATAACAACATTTTAATGTAAACAATGGTATGTGGATGTAGATTCCATTAAAAGCCTTTTAAGGGCCGGTTTTATAACCATCCGTTCGTTACGCTTAATACCATTTTTAACTAATATTTGGTCTACCACCTGATTTTGCAGTTTTATAAACGTTCGCCAGGTCAACGATTGGTTAAATTTCGATTTATGCATAACCCACTGATTTTGGTGAGTTAAATGGGCAATGACCCGTTTTGTTGGCGCTCAAATGCTTTTTGACGGCTGTCAGTAGGTAGTTGTTGTATTGTTGGTTGTCTTTTGCCCGGCGTTAACTCATTTGAAACCGTGCACTATTTTAATTAAAATATAGTAGATATAACGTAATTTGAATTTGTGAAATGGATTCCTCATCAATTGACAGTGTAAAAATAATTTGGTTAGATAATGCGTACAATGCATAAAACTACATAATAATCATAACCAATCCACTACATTATATAATTATTAAATATAAATTTACATAGTTTTGAAGTATATTGTAGAAGTGGGTTAATATTGTGTGAACAAATACTGCAAACCGCTCCAAACTTTCGAAATAACGACCGCTTTTGACAGCTAAAGTAATAACCATAGATGAAAACAATATCAGAGACAATTATTTACCAAAAACATTGCCAGTAAAAAAACTTTCAGACCAAATGTAACCGTTGACCGCTGATAATGCAAATTTGTTTATAGTACCCAAAAGAAGATAACGAACGGATAGCGGTCCGCTAATGAAAAACGGTTCGTTACGTAACAGAAATTAGGTACTTCGTTTATAAAACCGGCCCTAAATCAATCAAATTTGTAGCCTGTAAAACATGTTAAATGAAAAACTTAACTTGCTTTACTTGAAACAGGTTTGAAATCCATCAAAATCTTATTGTGGTCATATCTTCACTACTTGAAGAGTTTGCGTTATTGTTTTCTGCAGAATACGTGAGATCTGCTACACTGTCAAAAGAATCCACATAAATTACAATGTTTGCAATAACTTCAACTGTTAATTATGATGACATAGAACGTGGTATGTGTCGACCATCCGCCATCTTACAAAACTTAAAATTTTTTACATGAAACAGTATGTCAGATACCATTGATTATGCAGCTAAAATCGTCTGTTAAAATAGTATTACCACTGTGAAAATGTTTTCCAGTAAAAGAAGACATCGGAAAACACTATTTACACGAAAAATGTCAGTTAACGTGGTCTACATCCGAGCAGCTCAATTATTCCTTTACCTGGAAAGAAAAACTTTATTTGATTGTATATTATTTCTCTATCTTTATGATATTGTGTCTAAATTATTTTTAGTCTTTGTAAATATTTACTTACCCAACATTATGGTTTCATCGACTGAATGATTATTTTATTCTCCATTCATATATTTACCGTTTTCTTCTTTGCTTTTTCCATTTCAGTGTTTCTTCTGCCATTTTTTTCTTTTCCTCTCCTGTAAATTTCTGTGTATAATAATGTTATTATACTATAATTAATAAATAACATTAATGTGTATTGGAACTGGGAATTATTTGCTTACTATTATTATTATAATATGAATATAATAATGAGCTTTTATAAATTAACGCATTTTATTTTCATCCAAATTTAAAACATGATTTAAATTACCCTTCATCACATTATGTATTAGCATGATGTGAAAACCAAGAAGTGTCTCTAAAACATTTTTCTCATATTTAGACACTATATTGTGATAAATTTTTTGTTTGAACACACTCTAAACTGAACTAGACTTGGGACGAGTTGTGTCGCAAAATTTTAAAAATTCATCAAATATCAAAGTCATCATTCAAGTTCTGTTATTATTTCATCATGGGCCAGTTAACAGAACTTGAATAGGACTTTCACAGAACTTGAATATTAACTTGGTGAATTGTTCCAATTCTATGAAACAACCCGTCCTTATTTAAGTTAGCCAAATGTGTTATATGGTTAATTTTTAAATTTCCAACTTAAAGTAAAAATCTATTCGACATTGGTTTACTTGTTTAAGATTCAAAGAAATCAACTCTAATGTAACTGACTTGCTAGATTCTGTTGTAATTTTGGTTGGCTGTTGAAAGGTGATGGGTATACAATGAGGCAACTCAAAAGCATACATTCTACATGGTGAAGTTTTTATTAAGGTTTATTCTCGGTGGAAATTAATGTCTCTACATAGTTATGGAAATCATTCAACACGAAACTGTATATTTTTAATGGTACATAAAATAAAGTACTTAATGAAAGCATGAATTTTGAATTATGTACCTATGAAGCAGACTTTTGATGCTGTCCATTTTTGTGTAAAACGTTTTCCGCTATCGTTATTTTTTTTATAATATAATTTACATTTTATTTCAATATTTTACAATATAAAGTAACTTCATAATATATTATCAAAAACATCAATTTGTTATTGTTTACATTTCAGATTGTCCCTAACTTGGTGAGGATATTAAAGAATTTGATTCTGGCTGGATATTCTCCTGAACACGACGTCAGTGGAGTTTCAGATCCATTCTTACAGGTAAACTACATGTCTTATGTATTATATTGTTTACAGAAACATCTGTGATTTATAGGTATTTGGCGATCAGGTGAGAGGCACGAAATAAAATTCGGTCGTGAAGGTCACAGTGTTCAAAGCTTTCACAAAGCATGAGGGAACAAGACTTGCATCTCTGTAAAATATAATCATGACATTTCAAGCCATTTATAATACAATCATAAAAATTATGAGGTAACACCAGCATAATCTACAGTCAACAAACATGAAGAGCCCTTGAGGTAATTTTGCACAAAAACGGCGCTAAACAAATCATCCAAATATTATTATTATAAGACGGAGACATGCGCGAAACTCATGAGAATGGGTCATTTCTTTGACTCTACTTCTCATTTTTTTTTCCTCCTTCATATAATCTGGGTCACTTCAAGACCCGCATTATTAAATTCCTCGTGAGTCAGAGTAGCCGTAACGAGAGTTGAATTAGGACAGATGTATTCACCGGATGCTGGCTGTGTTGGCAGGTCAAGCGCGGGTCAGTGAGTCGACGCCGGGCGCTGGTGACCGGGACTCGTTTACTGTCAGGCACTGGCGATCTGGGGAATCAATACTCCAGTGCCGACGGGAAAGTCGAAGGTGCGGCGGACCTTGTAGGCGGTTGAGCGGGAGCTGCGTAGACCAGTGAGGATGCTGCGTGTTCTCGTGGTGGTCATGATGCGTGGATGAAGCGCTGGTCAGAGACGCTGGAACCAGGGCGCTGTAATCCGTGTAGCGCTGGCCAGGGACATGACCAAGGCGCTAATATGATGTCCCGATGGAGTCCATGATTGTACGGGCGAAGCCGGGTGTATTGTCCTATTATCACTCGTGAGATTTGTCCACTGACGGCAGATTGATGATTGACTGACTGCTCGCTGCGTCGGGCTTATTTATACTGTACGGCCGGTGGCAACAGTAGGTAGATGAATTGCAACAAAATCCGAGGCACTCGCACAGTCTGGGTGTTTCAGGAATCTTCGACAGCGCGGCAATTATGCATAGGCGGTAGACTCGAACCTTCTGGCGAGTTGTCGTAATGTACCAGACTGTATGCGATTGTATTGTCGCCGGTAGGCGAGTGAATACTTGAAGCAGGTAGGTTGCTTTGTTTTGTTTACTATTTCGGCTGCAAGTACGTAACTCGGGAGTAGGTACTAAGTAGGTCGAGCGGTTTATTATTAATTAGTTAATCTGGATTCTTCTCGACGCCACAGGTATAGCCCTGTGATGGCCTAAGGTCCATGAGACACACAATAAGGTAAATGAAATGACAGTCACATTATAATAATAAGTTTTTTAAGAGCCAATGTAATCGATAACCTATGTACAAATATTAGTAACGATAAATTGCTTATCTTAAATTTCAATATTTTACTTTTCATATTTTATTTTATTTTACTTTTCAACCACACAAACTTTAATTTTTTACAAAAAAAATTTGTCGTCTATCAGCTCAATCTGTTTGCTATCACCACAAACTATCTATCGTCTAGCATCACAAATATAATACACCGGCAGGAAAATATTTATTATGCCTTGGAAATAAAATAAAAAAATTGTGAATGCATTGATCAAGGTTCGGGCCTCTACCCAATATGCGTAATATTGTTTATAAATTAAATCTGTTTTGTAATGCATAAAAATACCTTTGCCTCTCATGTGAAGGGGTATATGTCAGTAAAAGTGAATTGTTCAGGAAACGAAAACAAAATGTGATATTTTTCCAGGAAAAACATTCCTATGTAATCGACTAATGTACTTTGAATGAATCTAGGATATTTAAAATTGCAAGTTTGTTTGATGTTATTCCAATAAAAAATAAAAAAAAATCTTCCTAAGGGATACTCACTTAAATCCTTTTGCCCAAATGTTGAACTACAAAATACTACTTACACTCATATTATGTAAACAAAACAATATGCTGCTGCTGGTTTCATAATATTTCATCAAAGTGACAATTAAACACACCTTTAATAAGTGATAATATAGAGTCATTTAAAGTGATGAAACAAAAACTAGGTTAAATAGTTCATCACTTTTTGTTCATCACTTTTTCATTTTGATGAGATACCCGGTCACCGCTGCTGCTGTAAGTAAGTCAAGCGTGACTGTGACCAGAGATTCGTCTGATAAGCTATTTTCTTTATCATTCTTGTTATGATATACTATTCATCGCCCATCGTTATGATAATAGGCTGGGTTATGTGTTAGGTTTTTAAGTACATTATTGACTGTTATGTTGATTGAAGATTGGGTGGCCGAGTTTGACTTTGTTGGTTTTAAAAAGACCAAACGCGCCAGAGTCCCTTCCAGTGGTTAGACTAGAAAAGAACCCGCCAAACCGACCAACTGACGGTAGAGCATAATCCTCCATACGGGGCGGGGAAATATATATCCCATCTACGAAATGTTTGAAAGAAAGTTGCAAGGTTATAAAATGAAAGTATTCTGGTTAAACTTTGGACTGACCGTAACAAGGTATATTTAGATAAATTTCACAGAGATGTACAAAAAGGTGAAAACTTACCCCCAGCGACCAGAATGTAGAATCTATCTACCCTGTCTAAAATAATATGACGTATATAATTATGAGGAACGAACGCTGTATGCCGCGAATGGCGGACTAGTTGAATCAGCCAAGTAGGTAGAGGACGACGACATCAGATGTGACTGGCATCGGCCCAGTGAGTACCAGCCATGGTAGGAAGTAGACGACAGCATCAGGTGTGACTGGCATCGGCCCAGTGAGTACCAGCCAAGTAGGAAGTAGACGACAGCATCAGATGTGACTGGCATCGGCCCAGTGAGTACCAGCCATGTGCCGGTTTCACGGATAACCCGTAAGTTGCCCTTCCATGAGGCGAGGAAGGACTTCAAAATGCTCACGGCGATAATAGTCCATCGGCAGAAATAACCACCGATCACTTGGATAATCTCTGATTACCTCCACGGCCGCACATGACAAAATACTTTTTCATTATCCACGCCACCCGTGGCGAATTCCACTTGCGGGAAATATTATTAAACTTCTAAACTTGAAGCACAAACCGAACATTTCGGTAATAATCACAAATCCATGAAATATATTTCGATCAGATCTTTAGGCCCCAGAAATAATAATTTACCCCCCCGACCGAACGCGCACACTCTCCTGTGTCCGGCCGGGAAGTGACGCCATCTTCAATTTTAGTCACTTCCTGTTATTGCCAGAGCGTAAACAATAGACAAGACAAATCACAGATTTGACAGGTTCTTACTTACTGCCAAGTAAGAAAAATAATCCTATGTTATTTACATAACATTCTTTTTAGCAGTTGATTTTCGTAAAAACATGTTATCTTGAATTATTTCCCTTTACTCAAACATAACATTATTCCTTTTAACTCCCTTTTCGCATGCTCGCATTCCGCTTATAGAAAATAATACCGACATTCCCCTTTGCTCAAATGAAGATTAAAAAATTAGCATTCAATCTTTATACTTATCTCCATTTGAGAAAAAATTCGAGAACTATCCCTCATTACCCGAGAGCTAGGGAATTATACTATGATGTACGTATTACATCGGTATTTACATTGTCTGCCATTGCCTAATCAAAGACAATCAGATTGTTGTTTGTATAACAATAGTTGAGTTTATTGTGCCTAAAATAGACACGCTAGTTTTCCATTTAAATTGACTGGGTTGACTAGTTGAGATAATTGTTTATTTACTTGGACATTCTTTTGTAGGTCAAATCGAATGTTACTCATTATGATTCGTCAATGAACAAGTTGTAAGCTGATTTATTTGTATGAGCTGACAATCATTTTGATAAGTAGATTATTTATAACGCTGTCACATGTATACAATGTAAATAACTAAATCGAAATGGTCATCGTAGCTATTAGAATGTTTATTATTATGTTTTAAATCTTAACTACAAAGAAAAATGGAATGTTTGTGTCTTTCTTAAAACTCTTGAATGGTGAGCTGACGCAATTAAATTTGTACAGATTTTTCTGTTTAGAATTTCTCGGTCAAAGCAACAATTTTGAGCTTGCAATGTCATTTCCTTCATGAGCTTTGCAGTACATTCATTTTCATATCAAAAAGTATTGCTATCTATACAGGGTGTCTGGGGATAAACGGCGCTAACTTCTGGAGGTGATTCTACATGATGGTAGAAGTAAAAAAAGAAAATTCCACAGAATATTTATTTTACCATTAAAAAAATTTTAACTTTATTACCTGAAAAATATCTTAAAAAGTAGTAATTTAAGGGGTTTACCAACAGTCAGGAGGCCCAAAAAAAGGGATTACTATTTTACCACTAAGTTTGCCTTTTCCACCAAAAGTTTTTTTTTTGTATTTTTTTTCATTTTTATTATCAACTGTTTCCATATTTTTATTCACACAATCTCGGTGTCTCGTGCCCATTCTCTTCTGTACGTGTCCAATACATTCTTTCTTCATAACTTCTTGATCGCCGTAAGGTGCAACTTTTAAGAACCCTGTGACGTATGTTAACTCTACATACTCAATAATAACAATGCTTGTATTATAATATTTATTTGTAAGAAGACTATCACGGTTCTGGACTGAGAGACTCATTCCCGCTCATACGATCTCTTATATACGTCTCGTACTCGCTGTCTCGCTCTCATGCTGTCCCCCTTACACACATACACCACACCCCCACACTTAAATCATAATTACATCTTTTTATTTTTACAAATTTATATAAGCCAAATATATTTAATTATTTCCATTATGTATTTAATTTCCAATTTATATGTAATTATGTATGTTCTTGACTCTTCATTCGGTGTAGCATGGGCGTTGTCCTCGAGGGCGTAACCTCCCCTCCCATGGTGTAGGTGACCTGCAAAAATCAGAGGAATTAGGAAACTTGGTCATGTCCACGTCCGAGAGTGGACCCAGGTCCAGCAAATCATCAGACCCGTCACTCTCCCCCCACCTAACCTTCCTCTCTGAAATTTGATCATGGTGGCGTTTCCACACTTGTCCTGTAGACATAATTTTTACTAAATAAACCCTATTCCCCAATCTTTTATAAATTTCTCCTAATATCCATTTGTTTTTATCACTTCTCAAATCCCTGGTTAAAACTTTAGATCCAACATCAAAGTACTTTTTAATTTTTTTTCCTCTATAATACTTTTTTTGTTTTTGCTGACTCAATAACATCTTATCTTTAATCGTGTTATCAATCCCTTTAAAACCTTGACCTTCAACATTATCTAATATTGGAATGATTGTATTAAAAATTGATCTAATTTTCCTTCCCAAAATTAATTTACTAGGTTCAATCCCCGTAGACATAGAAGGCGTATTCCTAATATCAACCAAAAATGTTAAAAGTTTATCCTCAAAATCAGCAGGCAATTTATTATTTATCATAATTTTTTTTTTAAAATTCTTTACCGTTTTAACCCCATTTTCGGCAAGTCCGTTAGAAGCTGGATGGTTGACAGGAGATGTCAACGATTTAATATTAAAATTATGACAAAATTCCTTAAAAACTGTTGAAGTGAACGCTGTACCATTGTCACTTACTATCTGCTCCGGAATTCCGAAATTAGAAAATAATCTTTTCAAAACTTTTATTGTACAAAACGAATCTACTTTATTTACGATGTGACAGTCTATCCATTTTGTAGTTGCATCAACGATTATCAAAAAATTGTAACCACCAAAAGGTCCCATGAAATCAATATGCAATCTATTCCATATTAATCCACTGATTGGCCACGGCTGTAACTCAACTTTACATGGAGTGGGTAAACACTCCAAGCATCGAACGCACTGCTTCACAGTTGCTTCTACCTCTGAGTTCATCCCTAACCAAAAAAAATAATTTCGAGCAAGATTTTTAGATTTAACAATACCTAAATGCGATTGATGTATGAAATTCAATATGATTTCCCTTAATTCCCTCGGAACCACAAATTTATTATTATAAAATAAACACGAGTCATAAGTCGATAATTTATTTCTAAAATACCAGAATTTTAACAAGTCATCCTTTAAAAACTTTTTATCCGGCCAACCATTGATTACGAACCCAATAATGGTTGCTATGTTTACATCTTTAATCGAAAACTGCTTCATCGTTTCTTTTGAAATTGTCGTTTCCGCCTCAATTATATTTAAAAAATCCGATTCAATCTTATCAACGTTCAGACTACCAATATAATTTAAGAAATATTCGCTACCGTCGACCTCGTCGATACAATCACTTAAATTATTATTACTATTGACCGGCAACCTAGATAAGAAATCCGCTTTGTTCTCACCCGACTTGACATATTCTATATTATAGTCAAATGTTTGTAAAATCAGCGCATAGCGCTGTAGCCTATTTGCCGCTAGTATTGGCACTTGTTTTTCAGTGTTCAAAATATGTACCAAAGCTTTATTATCACAAGTTAGAACGAATTTATTACCATATAAATATTGAAAGAATTTTTTTAATCCAAATATTATTGCACACGCTTCCTTATCTAGAATGGAATACCTCAATTCCGTTTTTGACAATAAACGGCTAGCGAATGCAATCGGTCTTTCCATGCCATTCTCATATACGTGACATATAATAGCAGATATACCTATATCACTCGCGTCTGTAATTAGCTTGATAGGTAATTGTGGGTCAAAATGCACCAAAATATTGTCTGACGTCAGCAGTTTCTTAACTTGCTCAAACGCAATATTGCATTCCTGAGACCATACAAATTTTATCCCTTTTTTCAACAATTGGTATAAAGGAGACAAAATACCTGACACATTCTGTATAAAAGACCTATAGTAGGAAATAACTCCCAGCAAACTTCTAAGTTCCGAAACATTTTTCGGTACACTCATTTGGGTAATAGCATATATTTTATTTTCTAAAGGCATAACTCCTTTCTGCGAAATTCTATAACCTAAATATTCTATCTCTGTTTCTAGAAAAGAACACTTATTTTCATTAATAGTTAATCCGCAATCACTTAGCTTGCTAAGTACTGCTTCACAAATAGAAAATAATTCCTCTTTAGAATTCCCAAATAAAAGTAGATCATCTAAAAATACACGAACGTTCCTAAGTCCACCAACTATCGCCGTAATGACTTGCATAAAGATGGCCGGACTCGTGCTTAAGCCAAAAGGCAATACTTTATAAGCAAATAAACCTATATGCGTACTAATCACACATAATTTTCTAGACTTTTCGTTCAATGAAATTTGTCCAAATGCATTTCGTAAGTCTATCTTAGCAAAATATTTTGCACCATTCAGAGATGAAATTAAATCGTCAATACGAGGTAGTGAGTATTTCAACTTCGCTAACATAGGATTCAATGTTGTTTTGAAATCAGTACAAATCCTAATTGAAGCGTCTTTCTTTTTTACAACAACAATCGGGCTTGCAATATCGCTTATTTCTACCTTTTCAATAATGTCTTCATGCAACATTCTCTGTAACTCTATCTCTACTTTCTCACGTAAACTAAAAGGTAATGGCCTCGGATTTACAAACTTTGGCCTAAAGTCCGAATTAACTTCAATGTTTGCCTCATAATTTTTAAGCCTACCCGATTTTTCTGAAAAAACATGAGCATATTTCTTCTTTAAACTTTCACGAAAAACAAGATGATTATCACAATTAATCTCACTGAATTTTACAGAATTTATTCCACTTAATCCGATACCGAAAACTTGTAAAAAATCTCTACCAACTATTGTAGAATTACCATTTTTAATTATTACGAACTGTATTTTCGCACTTTTACCTAAAAATGACACCTCTAAATTCACTTTACCTAAAACATTTAACTGCGTTCCGTCATACCCTGACAAATGAACATTATACTTTTCTAAATCGTAAGAAACAAAATATCTTAAATACACTTCATATGGTATCGCGTTAATCGCAGCCCCCGTATCTACCAACGCCGGCAATATTATGTTACCAATTAACAAATCTATATATGTGGGTTCCGGCCCCACATTATTATTAACCACGAACACCGAATTCAACCGTTTATTTTTAGTACCTACATAATTTTTATTGTATTTACACAAATTACTAGGATGACCCGATTTGTTACAATGATTACACAAAATTTTTTTCCAGCAATCTCTTTGCAAATGATTTTTTTTTCCACACAAAAAACAAGTTTTTAACGTACCATTAACCGGTGATTTACTCCGCATTGAATTTTTATTCCTGGAAGGACTATCTTTCCTGGATTTATGGAAATACTCGCTTTCCTTATGAACAACATTTAAATTCGGATTTACTTTTTTAAAAGCCACAACATGTTCCCACGTCGCCGCTAGATTAATGCAATCCGTAAAAGAAGTATCGATTGCCTCTACGAATAGCTTGTGTTTCAATTTTTCATTAAAAATCCCAATAACGAATATGTCCTTTAAACATGGTTCCAATCTCAGCTCAAAATTACAAGATAAACTTAACCCTCTCAATCTAGCCGCGTAATCTTTAACGGATTCGCTAGGAAACTGTTTACATTTATAAAATAATTCACGAGACTCAAAAATATTTTTAACTGGTTTGCAATGTGAATCAAATAATTTACATAAATCTTCAAAAGAACAAACAGAAACCTTTTTTGGAAAACATAAATCACATAATAGAGAGAAAGTTTCTTCCGTGAGGCAACTCAGCAAAAATGCTCTTTTGCGTTCTGGTGACAACAACTTATCATCATTTAAAATGAGGGCCTGATCCAATCGTTCCCTGAACAATGACCAGTCTCCCGTTCTGTAACAGAACGTCCCCAAATTCTTACAAATCGCCTCCATTGGGAGAAGAACTGAAACAAGTTGAATAAAATATACGTATCTCAGCCCTTCCAGAGGTTATGCTCCGAGCCCCTGCCCTGAGCCTGTGAATCACCAACGTCTCAGCACCCTTTTCTGGCTCCGTCTCCCTTCAGCTGCGGACACGATCACCTTCCAAGGTCTTCCTTCCCGCTGTAGCGACAGAACCCCGGTCCCGGATTCCGGCCAATTCACCCTTGATGCCGATCTTGATCCTGGATCTTCTGCGTACCCCGTGTAACGGTGTACTCTCGACAAAATGTTGCAATGTCGGCTCCCACACACGTGTAAAATTGCGTTTTTACCGCGCAATTTGCCCGGCCCGATCTGCGTGCTCGCCTCGGCTGCGTGTGAATTCTCCAATTTGATAGCCTTTTATTATTCTTCTTCTTCCTTCAAAATTTAGCGATCCAACGCCCAAAAGCGCCAGACTATACTGTGATCACCAAAAATTCGAATAATCTTCTTGAATCATCTGATTCTCCGTAAACTTTTAATAATTTACGAACTACCGTGCTGCGCCACTGTGACGTATGTTAACTCTACATACTCAATAATAACAATGCTTGTATTATAATATTTATTTGTAAGAAGACTATCACGGTTCTGGACTGAGAGACTCATTCCCGCTCATACGATCTCTTATATACGTCTCGTACTCGCTGTCTCGCTCTCATGCTGTCCCCCTTACACACATACACCACAAACCCCGAATACGTTTTGGAGTCACCGTCTGCGCTCTGACACGTCTTTACAAATATGTGTGTAACTTCGAAAATAATAGCCAGATTGACTTGAAATTTTCTGTGTGTGTACTTAAATAAATGTTCATTACGAAAATGAAATTTAAAAAAAATCGTTTTTTGAATATTCTAACTGTACATAACCTCTTTAAAAAAAGTTGTTCTTTTTATTATCATGTAGAATCACTTCCCGAAGTTGGCACACTTTACCCCAGCACACTCGGTATATTTCATTTGAACAATAAAGAAAATGTTTTTATTTTGAGTGTTGGAACTGGGGCAATGTCGGGTATTAAAAATTGCTACAGATCGACATATTCATTTGTGCAATCGGTGGCGTCATTTATATTGTGAATACAAAAAATCAATTAATTTGATTTATTTTTTCAATGGTTCCCCCTTTTGACTGCTGTGAATGTGAAAGTGAATGCTGAAATTGCATTACAGTGAAACCTAATTATATGGTCCCCACTTAACCCCGGTCCCTCGCGGGATCTGATATTTTCAGTGAAATAATAATAATTTTTCTATATGTGGAGAGGTTAGTACGACTCATAAAGTATACCCCAAAATATTTTTGCGTAAGTCGATATTACCCCTTCCCCCCATTTTGAAAAGAAGACAATCAATGTATATTTAAATAATAATTATTTATTGAATTAATTTACACGGAAAATAAATAAAAAGTTACATGAAAATAGTAAGTATGTACGTAATAGACAAACAAAATAAAATTCTCAAATTGGATCGAACAAAAATTCAGATTTTCAGGTTTCCCTTTCAGTTCAGCACTGAATTCAGTTTCTTCGCCTCTTTCTGACCACACGTGATCTCTGCCATTTTCACAGCTGCTGGTTTAACCAAATCTTCACCAATAGTATATGGTTTCTTGTTTCGGGCAATCAACCAGGCTACTTCAAAGCTAGCTCTGATGCTGAATGCTGATCAAAAGTACCTAACAAGGTGCTGTCCAATCTTTGTCTTTTAACAGACATTTCTAATTTTACCAAGTATTTTCGGAGTTTGGAAGACAGCTGTGAATGCAAATTATCCAAATTTTTCTTCAATTGACTTTTTTTGAAAGTGTCTTAAGTCATTATTTTCAAACATACAACACACTGTGGTTTCATTGTACCTTTGTCTTCTATTTGTGTAAAACCATAATTAAGGAATTCTTCCTGGTATGTTCTTTTCCTTTTTGATTTGACAGAAACAGTGGTTAAAAAACACATTAAAATTTAATAATTTAAAATAACATTTAATTATTAAATTAAATTTTCAATTTGCGGCTTACCTTGATTGTTGAAATCGGTGATGAAATGATGTTCCTCGTCAGTAATTTGTGCACAGTCAAACGACGCGTCGGAAGCCCGTGCGTGAATGACCGTTGAGTGTTAAGTTTAAACATTACAACTTACGCAGCGCCTCTAGTGGCCGATGCAAGAAACAACGATACGCAAGTACACACACACACAACGCGCGTCTCTTACTTCTCACGCACACACCTGAATTGATTAAGTTTGTAAAAATACTAACACGTTTATGAAATAGCAAACTAGAAAAATTTCCTTATTACCCCAAAAAAAAACATTTTTACCCCATTTGGGATTTACCCCGATTCCCCGACCGCTGGTATACACATACACTTTAGAAAGTACAAATTAATTGATTCATGTTACCTTTTAGGTGAAGATTCTCCGCCTCCTCCGCATCCTGGGCAAGAATGACGCAGAGGCATCGGAGGCCATGAACGATATCCTGGCGCAGGTGGCCACCAACACGGAGACCAGCAAGAACGTTGGCAACACTATCCTCTACGAGACCGTCCTGTCCATCATGGACATAAAGTCGGAGAGCAGTCTGCGGGTGCTGGCCATCAACATCCTGGGGCGGTTCCTGCTGAACAATGATAAGAATATCCGCTACGTGGCCTTGAACACCCTTCTGCGGACTGTCCACGTGGACACTTCAGCCGTACAGCGGCATAGAACCACCATTTTGGAATGCTTAAAGGTCAAATTTTTTTTACATGGAGACAAACATCTCGGGTTACAAATAGCCTCACAACATTTGAAAAACTTCTACTATCATCATTATAAGCGGAAGATGTCGCTTGTGTAATCAATGATGGAGAACTTAGCTTGCAGCGGAATTTAATCCACATCGCATTAGTGGTTACCCGATGCATTTGAATTTGTTTCTTATTTTGTGTCAGAAAATCAGAAACTATGCAGATGTAGATAGAATTTATTTTCCAGTTCAAATAGTGATAATTTTTTCTATTTTATTGTAATTAAAAAAAATAACATTTTATTACTAAGCAGAGATTCTGTTAGTGTAATCACACAAAAACTCTTGAACGGTGAGCTCTGGTGTATTGAAATTTATCAAGTTTCTTCTATCTGGAAGTTCTAGGTCAAGCAACCATTTTCAGGTTCAAGTCAGATAGTAAAGCTAGTGGTGTAAAGAGAGAGGTGTAACACGTGTCAACACGCAAACGCGGAAGTTCTGCAAAATTGTAACAAGTTTAATGGAACTTTCTAGAGGCAGTAAATGAGCAACTTAGCAACAGTGGTGGGCAGTGGCGCCTCTTGACTTTTGGTACAAAAAATGGCATTATTGATGTTTCGAAAAAAAAAGAAAACGTTTTTGGCTACAACATCAATAATGTGTAATTTTTCAAACTTAGCACTCTGTCACACTCAAAAGTCATGAGCCGCCGCTGGTGGTGGGGCGGCGTATGAAATAACTGGATGCATAATAAATATGTATTACTTTTGTTTTATAATCTAAATTTTTTTGGCAGGATCCTGATGTGTCTATCAGACGGAGAGCGATGGAGCTGTCCTTCGCGTTGGTGAATGCGCAGAATGTAAAGACGATGATGAAGGAGCTGCTGGCGTTCCTGGAGCGCTCGGATCCCGACTTTAAGGCCCAGTGCGCCAGCGCCATTGTGTTCTCTGCGGAGAAGTATGCGCCAACCAAGAGATGGCACCTCGACACTTTACTCAAAGTCTTAATAGCTGTAAGTACCTACAATTACATTCAAAAATATTCATAAGGTTAAGAAATTGTAGACAAACCTGGGGGGGAGCTGCAATAATATAAATGTCAACACCAATCTTGGTCAACCAACCATTTGGTTCAGAGGAAAAAATAATGGAACTTTAAAAACACACCCAAGTTTTTCAAATCAACATTCAGAAATTTAATAAAAAGAAAAATTTATTTGGCAGATCGTGACTTTTTAGTGTGGTAGAGTGATAGAATAAAGAATAAAACAAGAATTGCCTTGCCGGCGTACTTCGTGATACAAATATAAGCATACAAAACTGTGTCTCACCATGATTATGAAATTCAAATGGGATGGCGATATGTGTACAATTTCGGGCAAGTGTACGAGAGACAGACTGCAAAATAGTCTAGAACCAAAAGGTACTAGACTATTTTGTCAAGGTAAGTCAGTGGTGCATTTGTTTCCATTAAAATTTAAACTGAAGAAACTTCTGTTTTTCTTTTTTATTCAATAGGTAGAGTGCCAAGATTGAAAAATGTTTCATTATTGATGTTGTAGCCGAAATTTTTTTTTTCAATATCAATTTCTTCAAATCAAAATTACAATTTTTTAAATCCCGAAAATCATACAATATGGGTTCATTTTGAAAAATAAATCATTTTCTGCAACAACAACATCAATAATGACGGTCATGTTTTTCAATCTTAGCACTCTAACGCACTCAAAGGTTACAAGCTGCCACTGATAACTGGAATATAACGAATTATTTCTTATTCCAGGCGGGCAACTACGTTCGCGACGATATGGTGTCCTGCACCATCCAGCTGGTGTCAGGCTGCGGCGACCCATCGCTACAAGGGCGCGCGGCGCGCCGGCTCTGGACCTCACTGAGCTCTGCTTCAGCACCCGACCGCCAGCCGCTGCTGCAGGCTGCCGCCTGGGTCATCGGCGAGTACGGTGACATGCTGGTGGACCCCAGCACAGCTGACGCTGAAGGTAAACATCTATACTGATGTCATTGTCAAGCGGAATATCGTCGCTTCTATGGCTAAATCAGGGATCGAAACTCTTGATTATAAGGTTTATTAGGGGACTGGAAAAAAATTATTAATCCTTCAGGCTTCTGGAAGATTGACCGTTATATTTCTTAAAGATGCTGTCAGAAGGTCGGGGAATTTGTGTGTATTTCTGCTTTGCAACAAAATTCAAATAAATGGAATAATTCTGAATTTATCCAAAAACTAAAAACTGTTTTTCAAAGGTGATAGATAAGGTACACTTTCAAATTTAATTATTAGAAATAAATATATAATTTTTGAAATACAGTAGAACCTCGTTAATTCGAAATCCACGGGACATCAAAAATCAAATTTCGAATTCTCACGTAATTCGAAATTTTATGAAAAAAAAAAAAAAAAAATAGGCCGAAAATCGATTTACTCGGCCGCCTCTTCAAATCCGGGTGGTATTTTAGCTGTAAATTCGTATTAATATCAAATATTTCTTTATTTTCGCGGCCGATTACCGTAGCGGCGGGCCCTTTAAATTCAGATATTCGCAATAAATTCGTAAAAATGCTATATATTTATGCGTAAATCGAGTTTCGCTGCCGATTTCGGTCGCGGCCTACATTTAAATTGAGATATTTGTGAAAATACGATATATTTCCGCGTAAATCGAGATTTCGCGGTAATTTTCCGTCGCGGCCGGCCCTTTATTTCAAATATCTGAATTGAAATTCGTAAAAATACGATATATTTCCGCGTAAAACGAGAATTCGCGGCCGGCTCTTTAAATTCAGATATTCGAAATAAATTCGCAAAAATACGATATATTTCCGTGTAAATCGAGAATGCGCGGCCGACCCTTTAAATTCAGATATTTGATGTAAATTCATAAAAATATGATATATTTCCGCGTAAATCGAATATTATCGGCAGTTTTTCGTCGCGGCCGGCCTTTTAAATTCAGATATTTGAAGTAAACTCGTAAAACTACGACATATATCCGTGTAAAACGTATTTTCTCTGCCCTTCAAACTCGGATATTCGAAATGAATTTGAAAAAATACGTCATTCCAGTGTAAATCGATTCAGATTTACAAAATAATAATACTAATTAGGACGATGTATAATCATATAAAAATACATTTCTATTCTCATCGACGTAAAAATACATTTTCCGGCATTTTACCGCCACGGCTGACTTTTAGATTCAGATTTACGAAATATTATGATTTATTTTTGCAAAAATCAAACTTTTTCGAATTACACGAACAAATTTTCGTGCGCGGACAAAAATGAATTTCAAATTACGATTTAACGAATTTCGAACTAAAAAAAATTTTCTGCGGAAATTTTTTTGGCGAAAATTTCGAATTTGCGTTTTTTCGAATTATCGGGGTTCGAATTAACGGGGTTCTACTGTATTAAAATTTTGAATGCAAACATAAAAATGTTTTAAAAATAGCTCACGTTACGTTTTTTCATCTAAGCACTGAACTAAAAATACTGTTAAAACACAAATGTATTCTAAACATTATTTCACCCCATTTTTTCAAATAAAAATTTATGAAATTTCCTTTGGTTCCATACGGATGAGAGATGTACATTTTAATTCTTCCATGGTTAACTTCCAGATTTGAAGATAAAGCGTGGTGTTTTCTCTTTCTAACACCGTTTAGATCATATTTCTATCCATGATAGTAAAGGAGACAGCGATTTCTATGTTCCAATATGAGCTGTTCTGAAAAGCAACAAATTGACTCTTCGGGTAATAGCTGTTGGTTCCCAAAAGCGAAGAAATAGTATGAGGGATTAAGAATGAAAACTTTAAGCAGGGTACTCACCTAACCGTGTAACATGTAACGTATCTGATACTGTATCAAGTGAGTACGTAGGCACGAGTCTACAGCGAGCCGCTCGCGGGTGGAGCGCAGTGTGCTCGCAGTGACTCGCCGACGGCGGTTTCACTGCGAGCACTAAAGGCGGATCCGGGAGGTCGTAGCTGGATACGCGGTTACCGTGGACGAGCCGTACCCACTTGCAGATTGATACAGTATCAGATACGTTACATGCTACACTCTTGGTGAGTACCCTGCTTTATAAGTAGGTTTCTCTTTATTTGCCATTTTACAAGTTTACAAACAAAGAAAACAACATTATATAATAAATTTAGTGCAATAACAATGTTTTATGGTAAAATAAAGATAAGGAGTTATTTTCTTTTAATTTCCGCGCTGCTTTGTCCTTTTGAAAAATGAGTAAGTGGTATTGCCGTGGAAGCAACGTTACCCAGAAATGGTTTTAGGATGATGCGTTGTTCAATTCACTTTGCAGAAAAAATTTATGTTGATAAATTTTAAAAAAATATTCATTCGCACCCTACTATGGACATCTACAGACTGGAGTCTGGTGATAGACGCCCATAGCATGGGGAAAAATAAACATAAAACCATGTATCGTGTACATCATTCGTACATTTGGCTATTTGGATATGATTCTAAAATGCTAAAAAAATTTATCTTTGAAATACTTACCTACATTGTGTGTAAACAAATTTACTTAAACATTATATCCGCTTGCCTTGTGTATTTAATATAACATTCCATGTATTTTTAATGATAATCTGAAATGATTTTACCTGTTTGTTTTTGTCTTTCAGATGACATTGAGACTCCCACAGAGGAACAGGTTGTTGATGTTTACCAAAAGCTGTTATGGTCAACACAAATATCTGTTACTACAAAACAATATTTACTCTTGTCACTAACTAAGTTATCCACAAGATTTACAAACGGAGATGAGTAAGTACATGTATTGTGAATGCATTTTATACTCTACCCATAGCCGCTGTGTTAATTTTTTTACCTAATTTGTTTTTGTTTCAAACGGTAGTGATATTAACCCTTTTTTGATGCCTCCAAATATTTTATTTTCTTATTAATTTCACCTCCCCCTTCCGATTTTAATTTAGACTGATGTTCTATTATCTCCTACTTACTATTTTTTTTCTTGTAGTATAAATAATAGTTTGTTTTATTTCCCATTAATATTTGTTTATGTTTTTGTTGTTGTTTGTTTTGTAGTGAATTTTACATATTTAATAATAATTATTAAAAGATTGCCGTTCTATAGGAAAATACGCCAAATCATCGACACATTTGGCTCTCACCTGAACGTAGAGCTGCAGCAACGGGGGGTGGAGTTCTCCCAGCTATTCCGGCGCCACGCCCCGCTCCGGGGGGCTTTGCTGGAGCGGATGCCACCGCTGGAGATACAGGACAAAGCCAACAGTGATGATGCTAATGAAGATGAAGTGCTCCACCTTAATGGAGATGACAACTCTACTGTCAACAGTCCCACGACCCATCGAATAGAAGAAGAGGTAAACATTTATTATTATTAGAATATCTCGATAGTATTATTTTGTGTAAGGCTGCCTTTACACACCTAACTTTTTTCCCGTAAGAGGCTTACATAAGTGACCTATGGCAAAATTACCAATGTACAGAAGTCGTAAGAGGCGTGACTTTTTGACAGGTCAATCGTATCCGCTCGAACTTACAGTCTCCTCACAGCTTATGAAATCAGTTTGATAAGTTGAGACGCTTACCATAAGAAATGTTACCTGAATGCGCCAATGCAAATTGTCAACATTTAAAAGGTAGGTTTTTGTAGGATTTCTATAAAAACTAGTTTTTTTTTACAATACATATAACCGAAAATCTGATTGGGATAAGTAGATAAGTGTGCTATTAACTCCCGGAAACAATATAAAAAATAACACTAGATAAAACTCAAACATGCACAAGGTACCTGCGAACACACATGTAAATGGAAAAAACATTTTTTGATTCCAAAAACCGAAGCGATATAATTTATTTTTCAGGTGGAAAAAAGCTTTCAGAATATGAGCATCCATCTTTTAACCCTTAGCACTCGAGTGCCGCCATAGGGGTGGCATGCATGGTTTGCCGTATTACTTGAGTGCCGCCGCTGTAGCGGCAAGAAAATAAAGTCTTATTTCCCAATATTTTTAATATATTCGTTTTTTACTTTTCAATATAAATTAACCAGAATCATATTACTACAATTAAATGGTAATAAGTTACGGAATTCTATTTTACCGAAACAATTAAAGTTTTTTATTTTTATACAGGGTGTCCGGAAACTCGTAGTACAAGCGGGAAACTGGTGAATCTACATCACATTTGGAGTCGATTTTGTAGTATATTTTTTATTTATTTGAGCTTTCGTTATCGAGTAAATCGAGTTTGAAGTTGATTTTTTTTTTTTTTTTTTTTTTTTTTTTAATCAAATTCTTATAAATTATTACTGAAGATCAAAGTACCTAACTAAATAAAACTATTTGATGGTAAAACAAATGAAGAAACTCGGATTTGAAGCATTATTTTGAAATCACCCTTCATTTAACCCGGTGTAATCATAAAATATTTCTGCTCTGCAGGGTTAAAACATCTGTTATTCAACCCTAAACACCAGAAAAAACTTTAACCCTAAAATAGCCGAAAAATATTTTTTTTTGGTTTTTTTTTTTTTGAAAATGCTCAAATCAAAAAACTTTATGTTTTTTTGGGTTCCCCATGTGGTGTAGATTCTCCAGTTTCCCGCTTGTACTACGAGTTTCCGGACACCGTGTATATTTAATTATATTTCAATTCAAATCATTTATTTTGTAAAAATATTCTTTGAGTTGACGGTATTATGCACATACCAAAAAACTTAAAGGTGCAAAGGGTTAAATTTTCGGTCCAATTTTTCTTTATATCTAAAGTATTTGAATTCAGTCAGTTACTGTCATTAAGACAAAATTAAAGAACTCCATTCGATTCCGCCGTCAACAGAACAAGAGCGCATGGAGAATTGTTTCTCTCAAGCCAAATCCTATTCCAACACTTTATTTGGACGTTTTCATCCTTATTGACAAAATCGCATAAATTTGGCAGCAGGTAATCGTTGTTGACAAGAAGTTGAGTTAAAAGGGCATTTTTTTGTTTGAAATTTTCTTTTATATATGACAAATTCGTGTTACGAAAATCAGTAATTTTTATATTTATGCCAAATCAAAATGCATTTTTAATGTTTTTTTTATTTCATCCTATTTTTAAAAAATTAAATTTTTTTAAATATTATCATTAAATCGCAAATAATGGCAAAGTTGTGTCTAAAATCGTGAAAAATGTAATTCTTTCATGCCTATAGTTTTTAATACAAAACCCAAATATATAAAGTAGCACATACTAGATATTTAAGTATTTTGGCCTCAAATCCAAATTTATGTTTTGTATGATAATGATAAGTTCCCCTTAGTGTAAAGGCAACCTTAGAAAGGTAAAGCTTATGAAAGGAGTTTTATGTTAAACTCTGTTCTTTTTTTACAGTTCCAGCAACCCCGGCGTTTATTTTATTTTAAAAATAGAGGCCGGGATCTCGACTCGATTAAATTCTTTTTTCATCAACAGTTCAAAAATGTTGTGTTTCTTATTACAGAATGCACTTCTTGATCTTTTGGGAGGAACAGACATTATCAGCAATGGAGATAGTTTACAAATCTCACAAAAAAGTGGCATCATTGATACAAATGGTTCCTCCAACAATCAGGTAATTAATATATTTAATAATGCAGCTTGTCAAATATCTATTTTGTATTAGTGTCAACGCTGATGTATGTAATTTTTTATTTGGATAGAACTTATTGGATCTCTTGGGAGGACTTGATCTGAACACACCGTCCCTGCCGATGAACTCGGACAACACCTTTGACTTGAACCGTCACTCGGATGTCATGATCAACTCCAATATGGCAGCTAGTCTCGTTAACAACAACATGACTTCCACTCCGCAGATGTTTGGTCTGGGATCACCCATTCAAAATAACTCCAACTTCCTTGTAGATGGCCTCTTCTCTTCAAACATCATTGAACAACCTAAAGGTAATAGAATTTATTATTTTCTCAATGCAACATAATAAATTGTTATGTGACGGTCATATTCATGTCCACAGTTTGTTTTTGGTCCTGCTTGCACCGATTCCTGATTAATCCACTCTTATGTTTTGTTTTCAGAACTCCCCTCGATGACTGCGTTTAATAAAAATGGACTTAAAATCATGTTTGCTCTGGAGAAAAGTACGGAACAAAGTGACACTGTCAAAATAACTATGTCTGCACACAACAGTCTACCATCCACAATGACAGACTTCTTATTCCAAGCTGCTGTCCCAAAGGTAACCAAGAAACAACTCTATCGACTTATTTCTCAGCCCTGTTCCCATCTGGATCGAAATGACCCATGATGGTTAGCCGCTAAAAACGCTAATACCTGAATATGTCCAGCTTGAGTGTATAACTTACTGGTAATCTCATATTTTTCAGACATTCCAGTTGCAAATGCTGTCTCCATCAGGAACCGTCCTTACTTCGCAGGGTGAAGTTACCCAAGTCCTCAAAATTACTAACACAACGAAGGTGACTTTATTATTGTATTTTTGAAACATTATAATGCTCATATTGCTCTCTAGTTGAAGCATATTGTCAAACAAAGAACCCCGTTGCTCTTCAGGGTCAAAGGAATGAACAAAATTCAAATCAGTTGTACCATTTGATGACTTATTAAACATGTGTTTACAGGCCACTCTCCGCTTGAGGATCAGGCTCTCGTACACCCTGGACGGAGTCCCGGTGCTGGAGCAGGCGGAAGTGAACAACTTCTCCATGGACACATGGAACTGACCCGCCGTGTGGCCAGCGCGCGCACCCCAGAGCTGCCAGGAGTGGAGGAAGGAGATCGCCTCCCGCAGCTTCCTCGAGAGGCGTTACTGTCACCTACTCCTGCCAGAATGTTTTGTGTTTGCTAAACTCTATCAGTCTCGTCATGTAAATACTTGTGCGATAAGTATATTTTGTCATATTCATAAAAAGACAATCTCCTTTTGGCATACAATGCTTTTGTGTTATTTCAGAATTTAAACAACACATCAAGTTCTCACTTAAGTTAATTCAAGTAAACTAGTACCTACGTATTCCAGTTTTGACTCCACCCGACACAAAATGAACTGTATATTATTATTCTGGTGATGAAGCGAAACAATAAAGCAATATTTGATCAGTATCAGTATGAATTAGCGGTTCAAGTGAAATGCACGTGTATCTAACAATATTGAGAATTTTGTACATCTACTTTGCAATAACTTTCATGTTCATAATTATTGTAAAAAATACTTAAATTGCTAGTGACTTTAAATTATCAGCAAAATTATTTGTTATTGTAAAATTGTTATATTTTCTTTGTTTAATTTAGCATTATTATATATAATATAGAAAAGGATAACAAACTGTAAAAACATTGAGAACCGTAAGAATATGTTCAATTTATATTATGTACTTTACTTCTACTTATTAAATGTAAAATTTTTAATATCAAGAATATTGTTAAAAATGATACTGAAATAAAATTAACAAATTCATTTATTAATTTTCTGAATCTTAACACAGTTTGTTTTTTTCTTACCATAACTAATGTGATAACATGCACCCTTGGGCCATTTCATACTAGAATGTATGAAGGCTAGTTATGTAATGATAGTTATGGTCAGAGAAGGGAGTTGAGAAAACAGGAAAGGGAGTCTTGAAATTCAGATTTAGTCACTGAAGGCTGTCAAGATGTGTTCGTTTCAATGTGGAAGAGATAAAACACATTTCAGAACGCCCTTACACGGTAGAATGGAAAAGTCAACTCAGTGCCACACTAAACGTACTTTGTGACTAACTGCCAGAATATCCAATAAAATGGGGCGATGTGGAGAATATTTTTCAATCGTCCTTGAATGATTGAAGAAAAACCATTTTAATAATATTATCAATCAAAGTAAAGTAGCATTACTTGAATGCCTTTTGTATCCAACCTTCGTTTCCACTGTGTTAAATGCACTGCATTAAGTTACTAACTGGGACTTTAGACTTATTCTATATCATTAGCTTACAAATTGCTATCCCTGCGGCCTTATTCTAAACAGCATACAGACAGATGAGCTAACGTCGTGCGACGCCTTTACAAACAGATTGAAAATGGTTTATTTTTCTATATGGATTTAAACGTGCAGCATAACTGCTTGACACTTGTACTTATATTAATAATAAATTAGTTCACAATTTCTTTGGGCAGAATTATGCTGACATTCCAATATTTATTTTTCTATAAACAATATGCTAAATGATGTGAAACTAAAATTGCACTTTTTCAGTTGGAGTAATATGTTTTGAGAAAATAAAGCATCTTTATATAATTCTGAATACTTTAGATAATTGTATAGACTGATAATTTGTTTCTTATCTAAATATATTTTATTATTTTTATGAATATTATGATATTGGACTACTTGTAAGTATGAAGTGTAACAACTCAAAACTAAAATCAAATTTATCATTAAATAATGTCGATACTTATTGACTATCTTTGAAATATTAGAGCATTAAATATTATTATCATTTACTGCTGCTGAAAAAATTAATTTTAATTATTTTATGTAACATTTCACAGTATTTTATATTTAGAGCATTGTATTACATAGATAGAAAGTGCAGGCTTTTCTGAAATAGGTTGCTCCAATGGTAGGTTAATGTATAAACAAACTTACCCACTCCACAAAGACAAACATACTACATATGTAATACATTTGAATGCATCATGTAGATATCTGCTTATAGGTGATATACAATAGCATAATTTTAATTTTCGGTGCTTACAAAAAACAAAAAAATATTGTTATATATTGCAAGATATTTAAAAATGTTAATGAAAAACTGACAACTTTAATTTTATAATATTGCGTCAATTTATTTTTAACTATCAATTTCTCAGAACCATTGGTAATGTAAGTTATAAACTATAATTTTGACATTTTACTTAAATGAATAAAAAATTCACAAAAAATATAAAATAATCTATTTTTATTTATGAATATATATATATAAATTATATTTTTGTGATATGAGACTGAACTTATTTATATACAATGATAAGGAAACTTTGACTGGACTGTAAATAATGCAATACTTTTTATTTGGATTAGGTTCATAGAATGCATAATGATAATCAATGGTTTTACTTAAATTAATGTTTATTAATGCAAATATAATATAAAAAAGAGCTGGGACATGAGCAAGATTATTATTCGGTCATAGAATTATCAGGTTTGCCTGAAACGCTGTTGAAAAGGCGATCCTTAATCATCTGTGCCATCAGGCCGTGAATGACCTCTATGGTTGTTTTACAAGAATCTTTAGTTGCCTTCATCAACTTATCTTCAGTCCGTTTTTCGTGAGGATCCGAACCACCCACAATGAATCCCCCGCGCCCTACAACAAACAAAAAGTTAAGTAATCAAACAAGTCAAAATATTCTGATTATAATTGTCGTACTGATGATGAAAATCTTAACATTTCCCGGCTGCCTCAGAATGTCGAATAACCAAAGTAATTAGCTAATGTGATTTAGAAATTTAAACATAGAAAGAGTATTTATGTTAATGTGATACATAGGGCTGCATTTTAGATCTTTTTACAATATGTACATAGTTTAGACCTTCAATTGAATTAGTGCGATATGCCACTTGTGGTTGCTTCGTTCCTTTCCCATAATCCACAATTCTCGCGCTTCGGTTTGCAAATATATACGCAGCATTAGATTTCGTAATAGTTTACACAAATTTAATCCCGAAAGATGCAAAACATTGAGTAGTGAGCCTGCAGGACGAAGGGGTGGACCTCAACTCAAGTGGTTGTGTGTAGGCAACTGGCAAACAAAGCTTGAGTATTTACTTACCAAGAGCAACCTCCGACTGTTCCAATTTATCAGACAAATCGAATATTTGTCCTGTAGTATAGTCTGCATTAGTGATGAGGCTGGAGCTGCTCAGCGTGTTGACCCAGTACTTGTTCCACAGGGAGTCCAGGAGCCTTCTGTCCAGAGAGGACTTGAAGTAAGACACCTCCAGGGAGTAGTATTGCTTACAATGCACTCCAAAATCCTCAATCTTGTTCAGTGGAATAGTTTGGTACTCGGATGGCTCCTCATTAGCTGGTTTGTAACCCTACAATAAAATAAGACTAATTTAAAACAATCAATTGATTAAGACAAGCATTATAACATTGTGTTATCGGGTGAACACTATCCTTTTGTTCTGAGAAAAAAAGATTTCTTTCATACCTCTAGTTTCTATTAATAAATTAATGTTATATTCATGTAGTGTACCTTGGGGTAGGTTCTGAAAGCACCGAGGCACACTTTGCCAGCCGAGATGGTTCTGACAGGATCGATGACGATGGCAACAAAGGGCTCCTGGAAGTTTTGGTTCAACATCTGCGTGGATACATCGATGCCTGACAGCCAGCAGCCGTAGCCAGGGTGGCTGTGGTACCAGCCGATAGCATTTTCTTGCCGACCAACCTGATAAATAAACAATGCATATTATTATTCACCACCTGAGTAAACTGTTGATTAGCGCCACTTATGGAGTAGCATATAATATTATCTATTTCATCACCGCTGAGTAATGCCACCCTTCAAGTAAATGTATGTTATTACCGCTATATTAATCCTATGATTAAAGTTACTAGATGAGTACTAAATAGTTTACAGAAAAATTGTGAAATACTCATTTCAAATGTTCTGAAAATCTAATCATTACAATAATTATTATTTAATTTTGGATAACGAATGCTAAAATATAAGCTGTTTAGGCAGTGGTGAAAGTCAAGACAATGAAAGATTCTTTCAATAATCACAAACATTTAATTTCTTAATCTCTCCTCACTAATAATGTAAAGTACATCATGTCGGAAGCAATTACGTATACCCCTAAGTGAAATATTCACATAGATTGACATTTAATAATACCTGTTTAGCAGCTTCAATGTATGCCGTCATATATTCGTAAGCCTGAGCCTGGGCATTGACCCTCGTCTCTGTTCCTTCTACAGGCAAGGCAAAGGAATCCATCACCAGCATGGTGTTCGCATCCACTTTTCCTATTCAAAAATTTATATTTTAACTGTGTTAAATGAATGGAAGAATATAAAACCTTAAGTGGTAAGACTGGATAAGTACTCTTACCTAATAGGAGACCCATAACCTCCAACGTCCCTCCTGACCGTGCATGCATTACCATCTTTAATAAGGCTAATGCAGAGATTCTTATGTCCTTAAAGAAATGTGGACTAGAAAAAGACAAAGGAAAAATATGTATTCAATCTCTTAACTCAGCTAATTCATTTCTTCTTATATTATAATCAAATATGCCAACAATATTTTATGAAACAGTAAAACATACTTTTTTAACCTTTTGAACGCGTTAATTTGCTCCGTTTTATCTATACCCGTACGCGGTACATATTTTCAAATACCTATGCATGCAATTAAATGTCAAATTATAGCATTCTGGCATGATTTATTGGACTATATAGACAAAACAGATTATTCTCCACAATATGAAAACAAATCCTCGTGTGTCAACACTCTTAGATGTTTATAAAAACAAAAACATAAAATTTCATACAAAGACGTACCGTATCTTTTGAATGTGGTCCCGCCATTCACCCGGCGTCATAAATAAACCACTCTCGGTTTGTGTGTACTTAGGCCACTGTGTTTATAGACACAAGTGGGACACCATGATCACTTATCATTCTTAGTTATGAAAAGTTGTGAATGACAAACTAGTACTAACGCCATCCGTTGACAAAAATGTAAACTAAAGGACTAAAAGGCGCGAAGAGGCGCACTTGGTTATCGATCTTTTTTTATGAAATACAATTTTATTTTTGAGAAATTCTTGTAGATGTCAGCATCGTGATAGTTCTACAAATGTCCAAGTGAGTAAGAAATACATTTATGACGAAAGAGAGCGGGAATATCGGCCGTCAAAGTTGCCGTATCAACTGTTGATACAGCCGCGTGTGAGTATAGACTTTTTGCCGTAACAACAGTTAATACGGCCGCGTGCAAAGAGTTAAATGGGTTAAATGGTAGTACAAGTTTGCCACATTTCACCTACGAAAACCGTTAGTTTGAACCAATTTACTATGTGAAATATCTTTTAAATAGGGGGAAATGTATTTTGGTAAATTTTAGTTGTATGTACACGCATTTGTAGTTTTAACTATTGACTTATTTCAGTGTTCCGATAACAATAACCTAGGCTATTTAAATACACAGCTTCCTTTTTTCAGCTCAAAACTGGATGTTGCAGAAATTCAAAGTTTAACCTATTTCATTCATCGATTAGCATAAGTAAAAATTGAGCAGTTCAGAATTTGTAAAATCTCACTCTTTCTCCCAAGGCTTGGCTGCAAGAATATCCTGTTGTTGTTTTTTATCATATCGATAAATCTCATCAATACTGGATACCACTTCCATGTTATTTGCCAGAGCCCATGATTTTTGTGCAGTGCTTGACTGCGAATCACCAGCCGTAGAAGTTGACGCCATAACTATAAACAAGAAGATAATTCATTATTTTCCTCCCGATTCTTTGTAATGAGAAAAAACATAACCTCAATAGAGTAAAAAATATTCAAAGTACAATAACACAGCAATAAAAGAAATCCAAGTTCAATCCTTAAATTTATTTAATTTTACTTATTTGAAAGGGATATTGTAAACTAGGCTATGGACGGCGAATTATTAAATTAAAACATTGGCTTCTGTAGAAAAACCTTCGCTAAACATTGTACTTACTTGGGTTTTATTTTCGAATACGTTTTTTTAAATCAAATCCAGTAAAACAATTATAAAATTGCAAGCATGAACATAAATGCACTCTTGTCTCAATCCAATAAAATTAATATGATTAATATTTAATAAAAATAAAAAGTTATACTGACAACAGTGACAACTGAAAATTACTTTGTCTATGCATTTTTTTGTAATCCTCTAGAGATGGTCGATATTCCTGTCACGATTACAAGGAATCGGTTCCTTTGCTGTCACAGGAACCGTCGGTAATATTTCTATGAAGAATCGGTTATTATTGAAACTGGTTCCTTTTGTTTTTTTTTTTATCAAAAATTAAATATATTAGAAAAAAATTAAAAGTAACACTGATATATCCCTAGGTATCTACGTGACTTGAATTCATAGAACGACCAAATTGAAGACGTGCGCCCGCATGTATTCTCCGTAATTTTACACGCAGATGGAGGCGGCAGTTCGTATTAGATTTAAATATTTAGTTGTATAGATTGGCCGGCAACCGTAATAAAAAAATAGAAAGCCAACCTAGAAATACACCTATTAGTCCGCATATTTAGCTCTAGACTCTCATCAAGTCATAAATATGAAATGGGAAAATGTTAAGCCAGCGACCTAAGGGCAATAAAAACCTTCGCCCAAGGCTAGACTATATTGCAATTATTTTAAGGTCGTATTGTAAAAATGTAATTTTAAAATATTTAACAATAATTATAAATCTAGACGTAAGAGTGTAATTGTAAACTTAGATTAAGAATTTAATTGCAACCAGATATCAATTAAGTGTATGCATGCGTAATTTTAACATACCTAATATATATTAAGATTTTGAACTTGTTTCGGAAGATCAGAATCAGCCAGCCAGCGCCATCTAGCGGTGAGAGTGGCGACGCCAGCGCCATGGACCCGAACAACGTCACGAAGTGATGTAAAGCGGAACCACGATAGTTTTAGCACCCCACCACAGGCGCGCGAGGGTCACTGAATCGCGCGGCTGAAGACAGATTTTTCAGCAACCAACAGTTACCATCTCGCCTCCGCCGAGGAACCTTCTGCCCTTCCCCCTAGGAGCGGTCGCCGAGGCTCTTCCCGTAACCCCGCTAACTTCCGCCCAGGAAGCCAGAGTGGTCGCCAGACTTCCGCCCAGGAAGCTGCCCTCTCAGGAGTCGCTGCCTGCTGACTTCGCCCTTTAGAGCCTTGGCCCAGGCTGAACTGATTCCGTCTTTCGGAACCAGCCCAAGTTGAGAAAGAGAAAGTTTTTTTAAAGACATTGAATGAACAATAAATTAGAATTAATGAAGCAGTCAATTAATTTTAAAAATTATTATTAAGCCTAGATTTAAACTAACCCTAAGTTTGTAACTAAGTAACTTCTTTTGTTTTTCGTTCCTCATTTTCTTTTACATGCATATTGTTAATATTAGACTCCCCTAAGTAAAGTTGTAACAACACAAACTTTAGAATTTTTGTGGAACCCGTTTCTTCCTTTTCTTTTTGAGGAACCGGTTCCAAAAGTAATTGGATAAATAACCGCCTCCACACCGGCCTCCGGAACCGCAACCATTATGGGGTCAACCCATTGACCATAAACAAACCACAAACCACTCTCATTAGCCCTGAACAGCAGTGATGGGTAGGATCGAAAAATTAACATAATCGAAATATTTTAATAGAAACAACAAAAGAATCGAATGATTAATCGATTTAATTGCTCGGAGTTCAGCGGGAGCAGTAGCTGCGGACAGATGCAGATTTTTTAATAGGGGGGCACATAGGCAAAGTACGGTACATAGGTATGGCAACATGTTGGTAGGTAAGTACTGCATTCGCAAAAAATGGGCTAAACCAGTGTTTTTATACTGACAATGATGTTTATTGTTTACTTGCAGTAGCTACGTAATGATATAATATTATCAATATTATTATAATGATGTGAATGACTACGAATGCGTTTCATAATATAATATACTCTTGAGCGGTCAACGGTCACTAGAACGCAGAACTCTGACCGCTCTCTGTGTGCTCCCGCTCTAAGAGCACAAGCGGCGTTCAAATTCTCGCGTTCTAGTTTCGTTTGGGTCATTGCATATGCAACATGTCACTAGAAAGTTCATCATCCGATGAAGAATTATTGCTCTTGTGGAGGTTAGCAGCTTCTTAAAAGAAAAGGAAGTATTGGGTGCACCCAATCAACACAACGCGAGAAGAACAAGGCAGATTTACTAGTATTTTTCAGGATTTACTTAAAGATGAACAACGATTCTATATTTATTTTCGAATGTCGATTAATAGTTTCAATGAATTGTATAACATCATACAACCCGATATCGAAAAACAAAATACTAACTGGAGGAACTGTGTTTCATCAAAAGAAAGGCTGGCTGTATTTTTAAGGTATGTATTTATTTATTAAGAAAAGACATTAGAATATTTAGAAATAATAACAAAATATACGAATAAATAATTTACATCACTTAAATCGTATAATATACTCCTTTCCCTAACCAATTCAATTAACTTTTTCGTGTTTGTAACCTCAGACATCGCGGCGTTCTGGCGTTCTCTGCCTCGGCGGGAAAAGAACTCTTAGGCTAAGGACTCACGGAGCGATTTTTATCCGCGCCCGCCGCGGTTGCGGGCCCGCAGCCTCTGTAGAATGCAGATATGTATGTAAAAAATTAAAGCACATTTCACGACGCGTTTTACGCCCGCGGCGTGTGCGATTGTTTGCGGGGCCCGCGGCACCCGCGGTTATCTTGTACCGGCGGGCGCGGGCGCGGCCCCGCCGCCGCGGCGGGTTGCCCCCGCGCGCTCTGCGATCGGTTGGCGGGCGAGTTGTGGAACTCAAGTCTTGCAACCGCCCGTCTTGCGATAATCAACCGCCAAGATTGCGGGCGATAACCGCGACCGCGGCGGCTGCGTCACCGCAAAAAAGAGCGGTCTCGTGAGTTTTGAAAATAAAACTCCATTCCGCCACCGCAGCGGGCGCGGGTAAAAATCGCTCCGTGAGTCCTTAGCCTTAGAACGCGACGTTCCGTTTTGACCGCCGCGGTCATAAATATACCACTCTCGCCGGCTGTGTGCGACTGTGCGTTGTTGTTATAGTATCAGTACATTCTAATGAACGCCGAACGCGGAACTCGGAACACGGAACTCCTGACCGCTCTCTGTGTGCTCCCGCTCTAAGATTCTTTATGGAGCGCTCTCGAGGTGTTTTTTTTTTCACAAAAACGTCACTATAAAAATAAATCAATTTAAATTTATTAATAACCTTCCCAACTTATATAAGTCAGAATGCCATATTTTACACACGGGCGTCATAAATCCCAATCTAAAATATTAATGATTTTTTCACATACTTGTAGCTGAGCGGTTGGTAAATAATATCCTAATTAAACATTTGACAATTAGCAAAGAATAATTGCGTAATACCATTTCCCAATGTATATCAAATTATATAAGGTAGTGCTAACGCAATATACCCCGGGAATAATATCTCTTTTGTCAAGCAATTCGAGAAATTTTTGACCTTTCTTGGAGTTAGGAATCGATTTACGTTTTCGAGTGAATTCTGACCAATGACGTGACTGATATTTATATCGATGAATCCGACCAATGACGTGACGGCCTGTGGTTTCGAATGATTTTCAAAGCGATTGTCTCGGACTGTGTGACGATGGTGTGACGATTTTTGACAGAATCGATTCCTATTTCAATTACGTTTCAAAAAGATTGTCTCGGACTGTGTGATGATTTTTGACAGAATTGATTCCTTGATCGATGACGTTTCAAAAATATTGTCTCGGAGTCCGAGACAATATAGAGACTCGGACTCTATGATGATTTTTGAGAATCAATTTGTTCATAATAATAAATCGAAATATTTCGATATTATGATTCATCGATTGTGCCCATCGCTACTGGACAGAGCATTAGTGCCAATTAGTGCGATTTTGTGTGAATGACGTTGAAGCCAAATCTAGGGTGAGGGGAAATTGCCTGGCAGCCATCATGTATGACTACTTTTTAACTGATTTGTATGCCAAGTGGTGCATAATGAAATGTTATGATTTAATTTTTGTGTTCTTAAGCAGTTATATTGGCTTATAATTTTTTTGGAATATTTGATGACACAAGGAATGGGATACGTCATTAAAAAAATTAAATAGATTTTGGAATTTCTATACATCTTCCCCCTCATCCCGCGGCTTTAAATTGTTGTTGAATTGCTTTGTCCAGGGCTTTTTAGGTTCATGGGGTCAATCCACGAACCTAAAAAGCCCAGTGTGATTTTGTATGAGCGGCATTGAAGCCACATTTAGGGTGAGGGGAAATTGCCGGGTAGCCATCTTATATGACAAACTTTTGAAATGATTTGCATACAAAGTGGTATAGTGTTAAAGCAAATATTACGGCTTATGTTTTTTTAGGGGTATTTGATGAGAAAGAGAATGGGACATGTTATTAAAAAATGTAAGTAGGTCTTGGCATTTTTCATACATCTTCCCCCTCACCTCACGGGGTTTATTTTGTCCATGGGTCAACCATACCTTTTTGCATGGACCCAACACCCAGGACAGATCATTAGTGGTATTTTGTATGAATGGGATTGAAGCCAAATCTAGGGTAAGGGGAAATTGCCTGGCAGCCATATTGTATGACTAACTTTTAAACCGATTTGTATGCAAAGTAGTGCATAATGAACTATTTGTTTTATTTTTGTGTGGTTAATGATTTTTTTAGGGGTATTTGATGAGACAAGGAATGGGATACGTCATTAAAAAAATTAAGTAGACTTTGGCATTTCCATACATCTTCCCCCTCACCCCGCGGTTTCAAATTGTTCTCGAATTTTTAGCCTTTTAGGTCCATGTTTTTTTGGTTTTCCAACCATGGATGAAAATATTGAGAAAAATTTGCTATTCATTTATTGAGTGGATTTATACAGAAGTACGAAATATAAACATAGCGCTGTAAATAATTTGTTATGATTCCATAATTTGTTATTTGTTAAGATAAAACTAATTATTTGATTTTTGAAATTATAAATAATCAGCCACAATGCTCAACGTAATTAGCACAAAATAACTCTCTTTATTGGGCTTGATATGCAGAATTCAGCCATCTAATTTAACCTTCCCCATACTAACTATCCAGAATTCAGCGATCTAATTTAACCTTCCCCATACTAACTATCCAGAATTCAGCGATCTAATTTAACCTTCCCCATACTAACTATCCAGAATTCAGCGATCTAATTTAACCTTCCCCATACTAACTATCCAGAATTCAGCGATCTAATTTAACCTTCCCCATACTAACTATCCAGAATTCAGCGATCTAATTTAACCTTCCCCATACTAACTATCCAGAATGCAGCGATCTAATTTAACCTTCCCCATACTAACTATACAAAAATTCCGCGTGTTCCGAAGGGGGTATCCAGATATTTGCTTGTATTTGTATAAATTGTAATATATAGTTCATTCCGAGTCGCGTTTTCCCAACCATCTAGTCTATCGCAGAATGTGATCAAGGCCCTTTAGTAGCCCAAACAACACACTCCAGTGCTTTTTAAGCAGTGGGGTATATTTGTAAATAAAATATGATTGATAAACAATTGCAATACCTAATTAAACTGACAAACATTTTAATAAATGTAAAAAGAAAGCATTTTTAACATAACAATGATTCTTTCTGGTAAAATTTCGATCGCGCTGGCCTCGCTTATTATGAATATTTTTTAGATAAAACCTTTAGATTCACCTTAATTACTGTACGACACAACTTTTAACCTTCGGGGCGGTGGAAAATATTGCAATAAAAATTTCAATTACGTAAAATTAAAATTAGCTTTCGTTTTGTGAAACGAGACCGTCCATTTTCAAACTTTATTTGTTTATTGTCAAATGTCATTTTGTTTTGTTGGTGTTTCTGTTACTATAGGACGAAACGAACGGCTAGAAGTAGCTAGAGACAATCGCGCGGGCGTTTTTTTAATGTTAAAAAATTCCGTCAAATTAGTATTTACCTAATATGCATGCATTGTGATTGAAATTTATTAGCTGGATTTTATTTTTTTACGTTCAAATTTTATTTAAGTAAACTATTTCTGCGATGTTGAGCGGCTACGCTAAATTTGTAATACAAAAGAAAGTGCCCCCTTTATTGC
Source organism: Hesperophylax consimilis (assembly GCF_061612785.1). Classification (NCBI taxonomy): domain Eukaryota; kingdom Metazoa; phylum Arthropoda; class Insecta; order Trichoptera; family Limnephilidae; genus Hesperophylax; species Hesperophylax consimilis. Next base: position 29,898,066 of record NC_142843.1, on the reverse strand, counting down.
GCCTGCTCGCGTCAAGGCAAGAAAAACATCCCAGTTTTCAAGTAGTTTAGCGGCTACGCTAGGTTTGTGTAACATGGTTTGTGATACAAAAGAAAGTGCCCCCTTTATAGCGCCTGCTCGCGTCAAGGCAAGAAAAACATCCCAGTTTTCAAGTAGTTTAGCGGCTACGCTAGATTTGTGTAACATGGTTTGTGATACAAAAGAAAGTGCCCCCTTTATAGCGCCTGCTGGCGTCAAGGCAAGAAAAACATCCCAGTTTTCAAGTAGTTTAGCGGCTACGCTAGGTTTGTGTAACATGGTTTGTGATTCAAAAGAAAGTGTCCCCTTAATACCGCCTGCTCGCGTCAGGGCAAGAAAAACATCCCAGTTTTCAATTAGTTTAGCGGCTACGCTAGGTTTGTTTTACACAAACCTAGCGTAGCCCCTAAACTATTTGAAAACTGGGATGTTTTTCTTGCCCTGACGCGAGCAGGCGGTATTAAGGGGACACTTTCTTTTGAATCACAAACCATGTTACACAAACCTAGCGTAGCCGCTAAACTAATTGAAAACTGGGATGTTTTTCTTGCCTTGACGCCAGCAGGCGGTATAGAAGGGACACTTTCTTTTGAATCACAAACCATGTTACACAAACCTAGCGTAGCCGCTAAACTAATTGAAAACTGGGATGTTTTTCTTGCCTTGACGCGAGCAGGCGGTATAAAGGGGGCATTTTCTTTTTTTATCATAAACCATGTTACAAAAACTTAGCGTAGCCGCTCAACATCGCAGAAATAGTTAACTTAAATAAAATTTGAACGTAAAAAAATAAAATCTAGCTAATAAAATTCAATCACAACGCACACAATGCATGCATATTAGGTAAATACTAATTTGACGGAATTTTTTAACATTAAAAAAAACGCCCGTGCAATTATGTTTCTAGCCACTTCTAGCCGTTCGTTTCGTCCTATAGTAACAGAAATACCAACAAAACAAAATGACATTTGACAATAAAGTTTGAAAATGGACGGCCTCGTTTCACAAAACGAAAGCTAATTTTAATTTTACGTAATTGAAATTTTTATTGCAATATTTTCCACCGCCCCGAAGGTTAAAAGTTGTGTCGTACAGTAATTAAGGTGAATCTAAAGGTTTTATCTGAAAAATATTCATAATAAGCGAGGCCAGCGCGATCGAAATTTTACCGCGATTACATATGCATCCAACTTATCGTAAATAATGCTCACGGAAGTTGTTTGGAAGTTTAACTTACGAACTTCTCACAGAGACCGCTACACCAATAATTCTATTTTTGGTAAGATGGCTTCCTGACAACAACGCGTTGCCGCAATACCTCCTAGAACAACTAAGGCCAGGACACTGAATCAAGATGGCCGCCGCTAAAGGCTGATGAGCATGGATTAATAAATCTGATTAGATGCCAATTATGGTAAAATAGTGATCTGAAGAGAGATTATATTATACTAAATACACACTGAAGTGCAAAAAACATAGGTACATATACACTGGGAAAATTGTAGTGACGGGTAAAAAAGGAAAAGAAAAATTCTTAGTACAAATCTTTAATTTCCTTTGTTAAAAATGCAACATTTCTAAGTACAGTACTTATAATAATTAGTAGTAAGTAGGTACTTATAATAATTATAAAAGGTATTAAAAAAAGAATTTTTTAGAAGTCTAAGAGCTAGTTGTTTTATAGAATTTAAACAATTCAGCAAATTTCAATGTATGTTTTCATGAAAGTTCTATGTTATTATATCAATATGGACAATTTGTTTCACATAACAGAACTTGAGTAGAACTTTGACGGAACTAACTTTGAAATTTGATGAATAGTTCATGTTCTGTGAAACAACTAGTCCTAAGAAATAAAGTAAATAGAAACAAAATGAATAATTGATAGCATTTAATAATGAAATTAGATTATAATGATATGTGTGGGAATATGTATAATATGAATGTTGTGTGTGTTGGTGGATATGGTAGACGCTGAGATTGTAGAGCAGTCTGCTGCAGCTGCTGGAGGCTGGCTGCTGGGGGCTGGCTGCTGTATGGCTGGCGGGTGCATCTGAAAATAATAACAACTAAAGTAGTACACATATAAGTAGTAGGGGTATATTGTTTTGACATGTTGAATGTTGATGAGGGAATGATGTGCTTGGATATATCAATCAGTCAAGAATATTTTTTTTTTACTGTGTAGATTTTGCGACTTTTCACTACTTTTTTGGTGGTATCATTTCTTTTTTTAACATAATTATTTAACAATGAATTTTTAGATGATCTGATTAAATGGTGCAAAATAATATTTGATGAATGTCCAGCGGGACAATTAAAATCTGTTAGGAAAAAAACTCTATCGTTGATAGCATCAATTGTCAATTGTAATACTAATTCACGCTGGTTATTGTAATCTAAAAACATTTTTTCTAGTTTGGTTGATAAAAGCTTTTGAACGGTCACATAGTTATGAATGACGGCATTGACGATGTCAGGGTGAGGACATAATAAACCACCTCGATCCATATTCCTTATTAGAGAGTAACTACAATCTGTGTCTAACATTTTATCGACAGTGATGGAATTGGAACATGTTGTACATTTAAGTTTCTTTAAAACGGTTCGGGCACAATAACCTGCGAGATATGTAAGAACAGGGAGACTGGCTTCTGCTTGCTGGAAATCTTTCTCAGTAAATGTTTTATATAAACCAGAAAAAGATAAATTCGGTTGCTTATTTGAACTGGTACAGGCCTGGGGTTCAGTTTCAAGTTCACAATCAATAATGTCAATCTGTATACGGCCATATGCAGACGAAGACAACGTCAAAGGTAGCAGATCTTGTATCCTCAACTTTGACTCCACTTCAAATATTTGTCTGATTGATATTAAATATTGTGAACCCGCCATAGTTCTATACTTACCAAACCTAGCTTTTAATGCATCTGTTTGAATTTTGCCCGGAAGAAAATATTTAAACTTTAAAGTATTTATACAATATTCAGCCATTTCTAAAAGACCACGGGTTGTATGTGTAATAGCTAAGTGAGTTTCTCTTGTCAATGAATTAAAATGATTATTTGAAGCTTTCCATGAATCTAACCATTTAATATTTTTTTCTAAAAATGCTACATTTTCTTCACCAGGTTTAAGAGAAAGTGGTTGTTGAAGGGGATTTCTAAATCGTATTCCCTTGAATGGAGTTTTTACATTGACAATATCCCACCACGTGCGAATTAAATATATGAAATCAGCAGTTGTTGCATAATGGGGAATATTATGTCGCTCACCTAGAATCATCAATGCCTGTTGAACAAATTCATTAAACACATTTTGAACAAGCTTCACGTTTTGTCTTTCAAAAGAACTTGGGCAAAGAGATTTCATTGTTAATCCATAAGCAAACTTGACTAAATTTTTACATTCTAATTCATGAAGTCGTTTTATGGAAGAAAACGCAGCTACTGATTCAGACGTATGATCGTGGAAGTCTGGAAACGATAAAACTTGTTGATTGTCTTTCTGATTAATCCAATTATTTCTTATATATTTGAATATGTGGACGGAATCTAAAATATAAAATAAAGGTAAACTTTCATTGGATGGATAACAGTAGACAGTTTTCAGTTGCGGGGGAGTGCTGAAAGACATCATAGCTTTTCTATGAATGGAATTATTATCACTAACTACGCACAAAACATTAAAACCTATCTTTTGAAGACCCATTATAATTTTTTTAATAACAGTAAATAATTGTGCTGCATTCATAGTTTTAACGGGGAGTATGTGGACTACTTCTTTATATGAAGAGAGTAAGCTTTGAATCATAAAGACATGGGCAGTAGTAGCTGCATTTTCACTATTGTAAGCTATTCCCAAAATGCTGCCTCCGCTGTAATCTAAATATGGCTTTATGTGAATTTCATCTATCATCAATGTTACATTCAAATCACTTTTCGTTAACAAACTAAATTTATGTTTAATAAATGACAAAAAATTACTGTCACTCTGTTCATTTAGCGGGTTTGTTTGAAACTTGGAGCAAACTCTTTTCAAAGTTCTAGGATGGGGAAACGTTAGATGATCTGAGCCTCGTAGGAATTTATATGAATGGGGTGAAATAGAATACAGAATGCTACTGAAGACTACAAAACATGGTGAATATCTTAAAGCCCCTGATTTTCGATTTAATAATTGTAACTGTTCTGTTAAAAATTGAATTTTTTTTTGCTTTTTGGTGTCATCTGCAAATAAGTTATCAATTTCACTTAGTAAATGGACCACAGTTTCTAATACAGTATCTATAGAATTGCCAGAAACATTTTTGAAGGACTGAATCGTTAATAAAATAGTATTAAGTTCATTGTAATTGTTTATTGGCTGGGGAAATATTTTTTCACCTAATTGTGTTAATTCTATGCATTCAACAAATAAACTCAATTGTAAATTTATATCGACAACGGCAGATGCAATGACTTTTGGAAATGGAGTTGAGGCAAGATAAAAAAAAACTACGGAACTTTCTCTTTTCACAGTAATACAATCAGTTGGGAAGTTATTTTTGTCAATGCAACCTAAAAATTCATCAAAAGTTGAAAAATGGTTCAGAGATTCAAATACTGCATTCGAAACTATGCTCTTTTCTACTGCTATTTGTAAATTGAGAAGTTCTTTCCTGCTTTTCCTTGCGTCCACACTTTCTCGGGCTGATGTTGGAGTTGCCGACAGGTAGGCTGGACAATTTGGCAGAATTGATGGGACGGCTCCTGGAGCAAGTTTCACTCTCTTATAATTCATTATACATTGCTCTCCAGTTTCTATATTGGTGTGGACACTGGCTGAAATTATGTCTTCCTTTCTAAAATGCAGCTCGCAAACCTGAAAAGTTATTACTTTAATGTTAATTTATGTTTAAATGTTTATTTATAAATGAACCTCATTCTTCCACCAGATGTCTTAACCCTTGGGACCTTCTAAGACCCAAACAGTCCCAAATGCCGTGCGCGCATTATACTCTCCTAAGACCATATTTGTCCCAGAACAACCGCACATTATTAAAATGCATATATCTCTCTTCCTCTCATCTAAAAATTAATTATTTCTTTTATGTCAGAAAGAGAACGAAATAGTGCTTGTTATTGTCTTTGTAAAAATGGAAGCTTGTAGAAGGTTCGATCCGTGCAAATCAACAACGTCTCAAGGGTTAAAAGATATATTAAATTACAGCAATTTTGGCAGCATACCATAAATGTCAATCTCTTTCTAAACTTCATCAATCAACATGCATTCAATTTTACTTGTACATATAATATAGGTACATTTTCACAATGCACGACAATTAATAGATTTTAATTACACATGGTACCCTTCTACAAAATAGTGTTAATTAGCCGTTCAATATTAAATATCTAGGCACTAGATTGAAACATTGCGATTTTTCATTTTGTTGTCTTTTATTACAGCAAAAAGCTGTAAAAACCGATATTACTATACGAAATTCGACAACAACGTTAATAAACACTTTTTAATATCAAAATAATATGAATACGATCTGTAAACATCACATTTGCCCATAGCAGTTGCACGTTTTTTTATATACATTATTGAGGTTATGTACAAAATCGAATTGTCGATGTTATTGTAAGGCGCTGTTTTTGAAATAAAAATAAGCACATTTCACTTACCGTTGAATATTTCGTTGGAATAAAATATATAAAGTCGCTAAAAGGTTTTAGCTTAACGCTTCTAATTTATAGTTTTTTTCGCTAAAATCAAGATGCACGCGCTGCGGTGTACGCAATAATAGCCCATAGACGTGGGTGAAGTGAGTCAAAATGTATGAATCTGACGTTTCAAGCCGCCAACGTTCAGCCTCCTAGAAGATTAATTGCCGCCAGAGGCGCAAACTGAGTCTAGGCCTTAGTTGTTCTGGGAGGTATTGGTTGCCGCCGACTTTGACAGCTGTCAGTTAGTAATATTTGATAAGGGATTTGTTTATTTACGGTTAGATCATGGATCCCCATATAGTACCCATTTCCGCACACAACGGATTGCCGCTGCGATAATATGCACAATTTTGTCAAACAAAAACGTAAGGGCCCGCAGAGTAGGAGTTGGCTTCAAAGAAAAAGTACTGATGGGGATTTCGTTCGTTTAACGGCAGAATTAAGAATTGAGGATCAACGAAAATTACTTAATTTTATCCAAATTAGAGCAACTGACTTCTAATACATATTGGAAATGGTTGGAGAATGATACTCGTTTTCGGAATGCTATTTCACCAGCTGAAAAATTAATGAGATTCCTGAGGCGTATGTGTTAAAACCATGTACGATCGTCTGAGAAATGCGGAGATCCGCAAAGAGTACAAGGCTGATGTAAGCGTAATGAGTAAGATCAAGAAAGGGACGCTTAGATGGTTTGGTCATGTAGAGCGAATGAGCAAAGAAAGGAGTGTAAGGAGAATATACGATGCAAATGGGAATGGTAGCAGAAGTCGGGGACGCCCGAGGAAGACATGGCACGACCAAGTGAATCAGATACTTGAATCGGGCCATGTCAACAGTCATAATAATAGAAGAGTATGTATTAGACGATGTATGAATGTGAATGAGGCAATAAGTGTGTGCCAAGACCGAGTTGTTTGGCTGTCCGTCCTCTCAGCCTACCCCTGCGGAGAAACGGCGTGATGGTTAGTTAGTTAGTTAGAAAAATTAATGGTGACTCTTCGATTTTTGGCGTCAGGTAATGTTTTCTACATATTCTTGTATTGCATTTTTGTATGCATTCATTCGAGATATTAATTTGTTGTGAAGTTTGATAGCTGATCCATCAGTTCGTGAAGTCGAATACTAGAATCATTATCACACAGGCATTTTTTAAACATGACATTGTGTTAATGATAAATAATGTTATGTTAGTCTCCATAGATTATTGCAGTGTATTATTTCATAAAGCTGTTCATGGCGACAAAGAAACAAGTCCCGAGGAACAACGGCAGAAAGACCTGTCAGTGTTGCAGATTTCTGTTTTACCATCCAGACAGTGACGTCAAAACTTACTGTAAAGGCGGCGATACACATGCCTGTAAAATGGAACAGTAGCTTGCATGCATGTTAATGGCATGTACAAGTTACTGGCGCAATGAGAATACACATGCAAGTTAAACTTGCATGCAAGTTGCGTCCTTGCATGCCTGTATTTGCAAGACGTATACACATGCCAGTCACTAGACAGTATGTGTCTCAAATCACTCTGAGACTGAGTAGTCTCAAGCTTTTTGGCAATGGAAAACATTCGAAGTGAATTAAATATCATCGTATTGCAATTGGCAGTACAATGTGTACTGCCAATTGTATTGTAATGTCTACTGGCATGCCCGTACCTGTCGCGACGTTCACACATGCCGGTTTCATAGCCTCCCTCGTCCCCTCCCTCAACTTGCATGCCAGTAAATCAAATGTTGTGCAATCTACTTGCAAGGCAGGTACAGGCATGCAAGTTAGCGTATACACATGATAGTAGCTGGCATGTGCAAGGAGCTTGTATGCAAGTGTGCCAGCTACAGGCATGTGTATTCCCGGCTTTAGCGTCTCAACTTATCAATCTGTTTTGATAAGCTGTGAGAGAGCCGTAAATTCCCGCGTGAGCGATTAGACCTGTCAAAAACTTACGTAAAAAAAACTTCCGTAACTTGGTAAAAATTACGGTAAGTGACTTATGGTGTCGTTTACATTGGTAAATTTGTCGTAAGTCGCTTACGTGAGCAACTTACAGGAAAAAACTTCCAAGTGTAAAGGCAGCCTGATAATCACCAAAAGTAGAGAACCACTTGGGGTGACTTATGGCTGAAGGGTTGGTTATCCAATAAATGGGTCCCGGGGCGGTGGTACCCAAACCCGCCTCCAAAATTGTACAAAATTAATAGGTTTTTTTAAAAATATGTAACCAGTGGCACACAATACTTTTAGACCCCCCTCTCCTTGTAAAATGACTAAACTGCAAGTTTTTTCTCTCTTCTGAACAATAAAAATTTTCCAAGTGATATTTTAATGCAATTTGATTTGTAATTTTGACTTGTGATTTTCTTTGAGTAGGTTCATCCACAGAAGGATTCGACCTTCTGTAGTTCTTAATCGCCTAAGTTTAATAGTACCCTCTTAAGTTTAATCCCTATTGTGCGGCTGGCTACATTTGCAGTCCAGTAAAATTATGACTTTTCTTGAGGTGTAGTGCAGCGTACAGTACGTTCAGCTAGGTTTTAGAAGTTTTTAATGCTTTTCATTACTGTCCATGAAAATTTCAAAGTTATAAATTTGATTTTGTAGAATTGTGTCTATTATTTCAAATTTAATTTTCAATATTAAATTTAGCTTTGAGATATTTACAATAATTAACCCCGTCTCATAGGGGTTAAGTTATAATAATAATAATGATGTGTGAAATGAAACCTTGGATATTTTATTAACATGTTTATTTAACAGTTAAAATTTGTATATAAATATAATAGCACTTACACATACAAATAAATTGTCAATTTGAAATATTAGATTTTTTTTAATGAAAGAAAGTCAAGCAATGTACCATCAATGGGTTTGGCACATTATGTTATTGGTAGTAAACACAAAACAATTACATAGTATTATTTAATTAAATTCACATTTATATATATATTTTTTTTCTCAGTAATCTACATATATATAAATAAATAGATTATTGAAAAAAATCAAAAAACCTTATTCTTAAAAGTTCATACTCGTACAACAGGCTTTATATTTGCAAAAAAAAATGAAAACAGACAAAATTATCTAATACAAAACATAAAAACTGCTGTTTACAGTTTGTATAACAAACATTACTATTTCTAATTCGAGAGAATCAAGAGATTCTGGTATGTTTTTATCGCAAAAAGAAATTTTTTCGTTTCTCCTAACACGAGCACAGCAAAGATATGTTTTGACTTTAAATAAAAACAGTAAATTTTATTCATTTCTGCTATATGCATCACATAAATATTTTGTTCGGTTTTGCGATATCACACCATGATCTCTAATTAAAAAAACCCATATAATTTGATGATTGTTGTTATTCCTAATGGACTGAGTTTGGTCATTTTTGTTGTTTGTTTTTGGGGTGTTATGCCGTGTTGCGCTAACTCCTTCTTTAGCCGACGTTTCGGACAGCGTTGCAGTGTCCATCATCAGGGCAGATCCGGTAGATCCGAAGATGTGTAAATTTTGGCTATCATAAATACTGTGCTTTCAGAATTCGCCACTTCCGTTGGCATTTCGCACTTGGACGGGCCCAGGCCACAAATAAATAAGCACAAACTCGACAACCAAAATTTACACATCTTCGGATCTACCGGATCTGCCCTGATGATGGACACTGCAACGCTGTCCGAAACGTCGGCTAAAGAAGGAGTTAGCGCAACACGGCATAACACCCCAAAAACAAACAACAAAAATGCTTTTGGCCGTGAGAATCTAAAAACTTACCTGAGTTTGGTCACTTTGTAAAAAAACCAAAATGCCAGGGGACGTTTGGGTCAGCGCCGGTCCTTCAAAGATCATTTTAATATTGACGCCTGTATAATAATTTATTGTCGTAAGGCTGTAATTACAGTATTTATTATACATGGTGTTTCAGGGTGGTTACGCAGATATAGATGGATTTCCTATGTTGAAGCCAAATAAGTGAAATATGATAAAATGCTGTTATTTTACTTTTTTGCTTAAAATACCGCCGTTATGAGCTAATTATGTAAAGATAAAGAGACGTATGGAAAATAATAATTAGAATAAAATAAAAATAACATTTATTTAAATAATACCCATATTTTTGAATTGCTTAAAGATGAACACCATTGTGAGTAGGTACTTAACTACGTACTTGTTTAATATCAAAGAGGATGTTAAGCATCCAAATTAACTACATAGTCTCAGATAACAAAATAATTTGCGAATTTAATGAACCTACATAGAAATTGAACTTCAAAATTAGCTTATTGATCATAATAGACAATTTCTAGAGAGATATTATTTCTTCAACAGAACAATTTCTAGCGAGATATTTTTTCTTCATCAACAGAACAATTTCTAGCGAGATATTATTTCTTCATCAACAGAACAAATTCTAGCGAGATATTATTTCTTCATAAAAAAAAAACAATTTCTTGAAGCTGAATTAAATATCTACCTTCTAAATATAATAATAATGCTTGTTTAAAACAACACTTTTCTAATGATGAATTGAATGTGGGGGCCGTTATTTTAATAAATGCACTAGGTAATAAATTAAATATGCTAATAATAATGTATGTTACACATTGATCAGTACTTAGATGATAACATAATATGTACATATTATTATGGACAATAAATCATGTACTTATAATATTATGTTTGTGTTCACTTCGAAGTACATATAAATGTTATTTTACCTTATTTAAATGTTTTCTTAGCGGGGTCTCCTGCAACCGTTTCCAAAAACAATACCTCAAACATTAGCGCAAACATTTTTGTTTTCGTCCACATTCTGTCTCCTCCCTTTGTTGAGACATTGGGGGGCGGTCAGCGTGGCTATAGATATTTGTCATTATTTTGTATATGTCTGATGAAGAAGATGTGTGTGCTTTCAGTTTTTCGCTGTCAACTGTCAAGATGAGTTTTGACGAGGAAGACGTTCTTGCAATTTTAGCGGTCGCAGAAATTATTGCATCAGGGAGGAAACACAGATCTCTTGTTCGATAGTACTTTCGACCTTAAATTTTAATTAATGTCAGGTATGGAAAATGTAAGACAGATTTGGTTTATGAAATTTCGCCCATGTCTCGGAAACTGATATCAAAGAATTCGTTTTCTTTATTCGGCCAGATATTAAAAAAAATCAATGTAGCGAAGTAACATCATTTCACCAGAACTGTGATGTGATGTGAATACCGCACAAGAGTCCCAACTGTATGGAGCCAGTGAGACTAGCATCCCCAATTGGGGTATGTTGTAAGGCTGAAGGTAGTGGGGATGGGAAGGAGATGGGGAAGAGGAAGGTGAGGAAGTACCTGGCTATTCAGATCAGTCACCCCACATGGCTAAAGCCATTTTAAGCAATGTTTCGATTCTGAGTGCTGGTCTTACACCAGGGCGATACTGATAGTATCTGCCACTCCGGAACGTGCCGCAAATATACTATATATTATTTAAAAAAAATAAATTGCGAAACAACACAAATTAAATTTACTTTTGCATGCCGGGATTTAAGCCCGCGACCTCCGGCTTGCTAGTCGAGAGTCTTAATCTTCGACCACAGAGGCCATCAAAGAACACAGAGGCCATGGTGTCACATTATGATTTTTCACAACTGGGGATTCATATTCAAGCCTGTACATCTTAAGAATCTCCAAACAGCAGCTGTCCAAAATTTTGTTGGGCCCTTTACAATAGCCAAAAAATACTTTATGTAAAGGCGAGTTCATAATAGAAACAATCATCCATTACGACATTATTTATTTACAATTTATTAAACTCATAATTATTATGCTTGCTCAGTGCACATAACCTCAAAAACTCGTATGATTTATGCTCTGTGGCAAGCCACATCGCACAGTAGTTGTCAAAAAATGAAATAATCTCCTCCCCTGCCTTCCCTGATTCGAATGCGTATTGGAAACGATAGATGGGAACACCCACTTTTCGAATGTTTAAATAATATTTTAATGATTTGTATAGTGCCGTTTTTGTGCAGAATTACCTCAACGGCGCTTTGCTTTGAGGTAATGTTTGAAGTAATGTTGTGGAAATGGTCACTGGAGAAGCGGCTAAGTTGAACCTGGAAGCATAGTTGATGAGAAGGAAGTCGTAATTAATTTTTAAAATTTGCTCACAGTTCATAAGTTATTACAAATTTGAACTCATGTAAATAGCATAGATTTTCTTTCTGAAATTAAAATCAGCTTATAAAATTAATAAAAAAAGAAGATTACGTACTACTAAAATTTTCAACCGAAAAGAGTGTGCAATTCACAGATTCTGTAAAGATGTAAGCCCCAGGAAAAGGAAAAGTAAAAATAAAAAACTTCTGAATAAATGCGAAACTTTTTTTTCCCATAAAGTTTAGGAAATTTAGTTTTCTTCTTCTTTTCTTGGGCGTGCGCAGCTTCATGGCCGCTGTATTCGCAAACAGTACATGCCCATTGCTTCACGTATGAGTTAACACAAAAAGAAAGTTTAAGTCTGTCGAAAAGAAAGCCACGTACCCCATTTTTTCGTATACATCTGGCCTCGGTGAAAAGAATAAATTTCTTTGCTAACTATGAATTACAAAACGTAAAAATGTAAATCCAAATGACTCGGAAGGAGGACTTTTGTAATCAGGACAATGATATAAGTGATTTTCGTAATCAAGATGATGGAAGTAGTTGTTTTCTGCATGTATGATAATGTCATATTAAAAACCACATTATAATAGTTGAATTATAGTTTTTAGAAACATCCGTGATGGTGGAATTTGTAGTTTTAATTTTCTTTGTTAATTTTGAATCACAAAACATTAAAGTCAATAATCTGATACCACGATTAAAAAAAAATTGATGCATGTTGGTGTTGATAGATTATCCAAACAGTTTTTCAAAGCATCCGTGACAGTAAGGTTTGTCGTTTTGTTCTTTGAAGGTGCCCTTGTTGAGCTGCTTCAGGCAGAAAGCGCACACAAAGTGCTCCGGGTGGAACTTGCGGAACATGGCGGTGATGCAACGGCCGGCGATGGGCTTGTGGCAACCGGCACACAGAGAGCCCCGCTTGGCGTGGTAATGCGTCTCACAGTACGGCAGACCCTCGTGGTCGAAGAATGAACCACCCTGGAACGGCTGTCTGCAGTCCTGTTGATAATAATATTAAAGTTCATTTATAGCGCATGAAAACTGACAATAATCAGGTTGGCTGGCCAAAGTTGGCGACCAACGCGTGCAACGGCCAAGTGGTCCTGTATACGTTGGGCCAGTGCATTGAGCCAACGTATACTAGTGGCAAAGGTAGGCCAAAGAAGGTGATTATCTGTTGAAGAAATAAACTCAAGTTAAAAATGTTTAATCAATTTCAAACAAACACGTCCACTATATCATGCAGTCCCTACATTCGACTGGTGGTGTAAGGATGTTACAGAGGGGACTATATCATGCAGTCCCTACATTCAGTTGGCATTCTTTTCCCAATTGGCGTCGACTAGTCATCATTTTAATTAAAGGAAATATTTTACATACAAGAGTTAACGAAAACCCATGAGATGTAATATAGGTGTACAAACTTATTTGTGCATTCAGGAGTAGTGTTGGTATTTAGCCGGGTTCAAGGCAGGTTATATATACTATACCTCTTCCTCGGTAATAAGTCAAGAATTTCACTATTCTGACCTTACGAACCTAGCGCAAAAAGCAATCATCAACATTCATGAACATCATGCCAATAAACAGTTTTCATGTGTAATAATCTGGAGCATACTAAAACACTATCTAAATCTAAATCAAATCTTAAATCGCTGAATTTGACATAACATTGCATTCGAATATGCGTGTGTTTTTATATACCTATATTATATAGATGTCACCTGTGACAGGTAAAAAGGGGTACAACTAGTATTTCATAAATTAATATTCTATTCCTCAGCAACACACAATGATAAGCTTTACATTTAATTGATAAATAATAATATAAGTTGTCACTTATGTAAAAATACACTGTCTACTCCGTAATCATTTTTCTTTGGAAACGATAGAAAAAAAACATTTAAACAAAAAATAAAATATATGAATTGACCTCCAAAACATACATAATATTTATTTTAGGACCTTGCAATACACATCCTTTAACATTTCTTACATCCTTATACTCAGTATTAGCTGAAAACGCGTGAACTCTACTTGCTACCAACATTATTTTCTCATTATAAAATACTATGTGGCCGTGCGTCCGTGGAATGAAAAGAAAAAATAATTTTTCCAAGACAATGTGTCTGAAAATGCTTGTTTTTCAAGTAGAAGACTAAATTTAAGTTGACATAATTCTAAAAGTAAATATTACAGGAATTGGCTCGCTGCCACAGCAGACGCTAACACAGCTTTCAAAATAGCTCTAACTCATCCACAACTTTAAAATACACATTGTTTCACACTATCGGCGGTTATTACTGAAAATTAATTGTTAAATTAAAAACTAAACCGGTATTTTTTATTTATAGGGATTGTTATCATCTATTTCGAGCCGATTCTAAATTAGTGAAATTTATTTTTAAACGTCAATAAAAATATAATTGACTATTATTATATCTATTATGTGGTAAAAAAAATTTATTGTTTTTGCCGCGACATTGTAAATCAAAGAACATCGAACCAACGCACAGACATGTGGAATGCTCGGCCCAACGCGTGTGCATTGTTTGGTCCCATATTATAATAGTGTGTTTTTATTTTTTGTTTGTTTTTTTTTATATATTTTTTTATTTTTTATTTAATATTTATTTATTTAATTTCAAATAATATACAATATAACAAAACATTGATTAGTTTAATTCAGCGACTAGTAATTATTTAACCAAATATAAATAAAGCTTCATAAAAAATATTGGTATTTTCGTATTCATTCATCCACTTTCGTAAATTACTTTAAATATCAAGAATAGTTTTCTCTCGGGCAATTGCTCTTTGGATTATTTAATAACCACCGCACATTCCTCTCTCTCTCCTTCCCTCATCATTACAAAACTATCTCTTTTTTACTAGTTATGTCAATATCCTAATATTCGCTGGCGCTGGTTGAAGAGCTGAAACAAAAGGGGGGAGGGGACATCCTTCATATGTGATTGCATATGAAGGGAATCATAGTCATGAGAGATCATTCTTCATCTTCATCGACGCCGGCGCATTTAGGGCAGACGGGTTTTCCTTCCATGGCGTAGAAAGACTTTCCTTGAACCGGTAGTGAGCAATCCTGCGTACAGCATTAAAAATATACATAACATAAACATTAAGTATTATACTGCACAAAATAGAAAATATAAAGAGAGAAGCGTTTTCTTATGTTTCCAGATGTATTTCTTAAGATATTGTGATTGCTGACGATACTTACTCTGCAAACGAAACAGTCCGGGTGCCATTGTCCGTTCAGGGCGGAAATGTAGTTTTCCATGATGGGGCGGTTGCAGCCACCGCACTTGGGCGCGAACATGTCGAAGTAATCGTTCCTGCAGTAAGGCTTGCCATCTCTCTCGTGGAAGCCGTCCTCTCCGAACTGCTGGCCACACTGGGCACAGAAGAAGTGCTCCATATGCCAGGTCTTCTCAAGGGCAGTCACACATTTCTGAAAACAAAATTAGTTTGCATTTTGTAGGTGAAATAAAAAGCATCATTTAAAAAGAATTGCACTATCAATTTTTATGCTGATAATTTATTATTGGGAGGCTATTTTTAGAATGTTCTTAAAATTTCACATTATTAAAGTTTCACTTCGTCGAAGAAGATAATTGGTAAGCTGATAATAATTTAGCACTGTCTGTATAGAACCAAGACACGATGGGTCTGTTTTGAAGGCACAAGAATGAAGAAGTCTTACATCGAGGATGGGCCCGTTGCAGTAGGCGCACCTTGGCGAGAAGAGGTTGTGGTAGTCGGGCTCGCAGTAGGGACGGCCATCCCTCTCGAAGAAGTTGCGCGTGCCCAGCTCCTGAGAGCAGTGGGCGCAGGTGAAGTGCTCCGGGTGCCAGGTGCGACCCAGAGCCGTGATGACCTGCCCTACGATGGGCTTGTCGCACGCTCCGCAGCACCCCTTCTGCGCCGTGCTCACCCCCTGGCGAGACATGTCTGCGTGCAGAGAGCCCAGCATCCGCTCTAGGTCACCGCCGCCCGCCACCGCTTGGACTGCCTGGCCTGCGCGGTACTGCTGATGCTGAACGCCGCCTTGCGATACCTTTAATCGAAATCAAAATAATCCTTGAATGCCTGATTCGATAATTCAAAGAATGATTGAGAACAAAAAAATTATACAACTAAGTATAATATTTCTAAGATGTACATTTAAAAATTACACTTGGAGATATTGACTAAATCTTGAGAGAATTTTACGATGAGATTAAGTGTTTAAATAATGCAAAGTAACTCTGGAGAGACCAGGATAGTAGTGAAACGTTTGGAGCTTATGCTGACCGATATTATAACTAGAAAGTTTCCCCCACCAAAAAGAGGGCGGAGCAGAGAGGAAACAGCTGAGAGGGAGAGGGAGAAGGCAGGAGAACTATTTTAAGAAGGTAGAACCAATAAAGGAGTCTCAGAACAGTGGAGCGAGCCAAAATCATAAGTCGTAGTGTGGTGCTGTGTGCTAATACATGGTGCTCTAATTGTCACTTTTAATTCAATACTAATTGAATATGTACTCCATTAAACAAAGCTTTCAGATGCCAAGTCAGAATGAGTTGGTTATTATTCTGTGAGAACAAGTCACTCCAAACAATTTTTTTTATTGAAGTATAAAATTGTAAATTTTATGTTAATATAGGAAGAATCATCTAGGAATTATAATTCTGGGATAGATAAAAAAAAAAAAAAAAACAATTATATGGCAGTAAAATTGCGTTTAAAACTGAAAATAGTACATACCTACAAAGCAATATAAAATCTATCCAAGTTTAATTATGTAGTACTTATAATTTTTTTTTAAATCTGTAAAATGTGAACCATAGAAAAATGAAACAAGTACCTTAAACTCAGAGAGTGAGGCCATGAGGTCATCTAGCTCCCTGGTGGCGTTGGAGGCATGTGCATGTACGGGATGCGCTTGGCCACGCGTAGCTGCTGGCTCCACCACCGTCTCCTTCACTGTAACTGTCACTTGCTTCGTTCCCGGACGAGGAGAAGTGCCCGTATTACTAAACAAACACCGCAATCTTCAAATTAACATCAAATACAATAAATCAATACCGTGATGAGTGAGAGAGAGATCGATGGATATGGTCCTGCCGCTGAGAGAGTTCTCTTCTATCTTCACTTTCTGTTATATTTTTTATGAATATCAGAAGTAGGATACAATAAAATATAGCTATCAACGGTACACCTATAAAGACAGGTTATGCTAGAGAATGGAAGGTAATTTTAATCCTCTTTGCCAACCAGCTATATCAAGAACCTGACTATTAAACGATGTATGATATCAAACAAAAGATAATTTATCATTATAGAAGAAGATAATATGTACTGATAAATCTTAACGAAACATGAAATAGAACAAGACACAGAAAAATAAAAAGGTATAGGTCTCAACTGGACCAAACTCAAGATAGCAGCCAAAAATATGGGAAAACTTGAAGATAATATTGTTAATTCTGAATTTCAAATGTGAGATTCACAAAAATGACGTAAAATAAGTAGGTCCCAATTGCATTGTCCCGGTAAGACAGAGATTCTGGGTTCCTTTCCCAGTTGAGACTGTTACATTTTTATTTTTCTGTGTCTTGTTCTGTTTCATGTTTCGTTTAGAATTTTTAATATTATCTTCTTCTTCAATGATGTATTACATTGATGAGTATAACTTTTAATAACCAAAATTTACTCCAATAAAATTAAAAGATAATTATTTCATGAAGTGAGGATATTAAAGAGAATATCATAAGGATTACGGACACAATAAACACAAAATTTTTTGTCAAAATTAGGTGGATTTATTAATTAAATTTAAAAAGAACACCCTGTTTAGTGATCATTGTGAACAAATCAAGGGAAACATCAGGATGAATGTTTAGTTCACTATGTCAGTACATATTCATTACACAACACACTACTACTGTGTTCAAGATTTGTTTATGAATTTTGTTTTGATTAGGATTTTCGGTCAATGTTTAAGGAGCAGCATTTATGCTAGTTTACTAACATGACCTGAAAAACTGGTAAAGCCGTGAAATTGTTAATACGTAAACAATACTTTCAAATATCGGATTATTCCATAGTTTATTATAAATAAATTATAGACAGCAAGCACATTAGTAATGCTGCAATATAACTTTTTACAAGAAAGCAATTCTCCAGCTGAATATTATGGAATAGTCTAAAGTAAATACATAGATAAGATACTTTATGAGATTATAAACTGTAAAAAAATTTTAAGTGGCTGTAATAAAATAATAATAAATCAGCATAAAGAAATGAATTAATTACCCATTAGGAATATCGGAACTTAGCTGCTCCAAGAGACTGTCCACCGAGGGTCGAGCTTGGGGTCCTGTTGGGGAAGGACCTCCATTCGTTTTTCCATAACCATCCCCTAGAACAATAAATATAATACCTATACGCGCCGAACAGAAACTCACTACGAGTAAAATAAAATTGACATACTCGAGGCACACAGACACGCCCACATAAGTTATCCCTTCGGTACCTTTATGGGTCATTGCCACACTCAATGGCCATAATAGGGTTTTTATAGCATTCATTTTAATGTATCCGTGCTCCATATTTCATACCATTTTGTATTTAAATTTGTTTGGAGGAATACTAGATTTTTTTAAACAACCGGAAATATCTCCAAAAAAGTTTTTTTTTTATAGCACTACATTGGTAGTCCGCTTACCATTTGACACTATGTATATACTTTTTGACACTAAAATGGGAGTTAATTGGTCAATGAGGTGTATTTAGCCATAACTCGAAACTCTGAACAACTTTCTGAATTCCGTCCTCCAAGCTCAAACGGATTAAACTGATCGTGAATAAGGCATTTTTCAATTCTACCAGGTTCATTAGTCTGCCTCCATTTATTAATAAGCCAGTAATTTTGCATTACGAATGACATTATTAAAAAAGATGTGTATATTGACAGTTAACCGAAGCCAAGAGCCGCGCTTAATTAGGCGGCTTTTGTCTACCGGCTGTTGGAATAAATTACTGAACGTGCTCGCATATACCGCCTAACGCTGCCTAATAACCATAGATGATAGATTTAGTCAATATCATATTGATAGAGAGTTTTATCGAATAATCGTCCTAGCCCTGGTGTGTTGTTACGGGGCTAAAATAGCAGTTATTCTTCGTTTGCTTAAACATTATTATTGGAAAAAAAGCTCATTTCAATCACGTTTTCAGTAAGCACATTCCTTTCATGTATCATTTTTGAAGTTATAAGTGTCCAACACAAATAAAACAGAACAGTAATTTCTTAATGTACATCCCTTGATTTTGGTTTATGACCGGCTTATGAAGTACAATATTTTATTACTTTAACTAATTTAGTTATACGACATGGTAACATAAACAAATTTCTGGCAATGTTAGATATTTCTGGCTATGTCTCAATCAAAGACTACAGATACTACTTAGGTATAGTATGAAAATATAATTGCAAAAATAGGTTTACAATCATAAGTTGGTAAAACTGAAACTCAAAACTAACAACTTATTTAATTAAAATAAAATAGTATAAAACGAAATCGCTATCCGCGTCTGTCTGTTTGTGCGCTAAGTTTTTCTAAACTATGAAACTGATTTTGATAGGGTTTTCACTATCATTTACAGAATTTCTTCCGGAAGACATATATAACCCATGCATACTGCATCAATAGAAAGTAGAGAAAAGTCGTTAAAAAAATACACAGGTTAATTATTATTTGGCACAACAAATTCATGCAGCATAGTTATTTATTCACCTGTTGATTAATCAATTCATTCATTTTAATTACGTTCGAATCATTGAAGTAACTTATTTTGCAGATTTTATTTACGAAAAAAATCGCAAATAGTTTTAAAATACAAAACCTTGAAAATATTTTTAACTGAGTTGAAAAACATAATTCAGGGATTGATGTCAGGAAATCAGAGTTTAAAATCTTTGCACATTAAATTGTGAGGGGGTGTAGTGATAGCGAGTAGTGACAGATCTACGAGTATAGAGGAGCTAAACGTTAATTTTTTAAAAATTTTTATATGTTGAAAGGTTAAAGCATATTGACATGAAGATTTCATTTTCATGACATAAATCAAAATAAGTAGTTCAATTATATGTAATTATAATGAATAACAAGTCAACCTTCCTAAGTCACTAAAATGACTTTCGCCGAAAGGCTCAAACGTCCCAATACCACTAAAGCAGTTCATATTTTTATTAATTTAGTTTTTAAATTACCATCATTTTTCTGACAGAAAGATCAATTTTTATTAATATAATATTCTAAATCAAATTCGATTTTGAACTTTGGCTATCAGCAAATTTTTTTAAAAAGGTAGGTTAGTTATGATTATTAAATTGCTGGTATTTCCACAATATCAAGCACACACCCGTTTTTCATTAAACCTGGGATTCGTGGTCCCTAAAACTAGAACCACATTCGCTCAACAACAATTCTGGTTCATCGCTCCTAAAATATACAATGCTTTGAACAACGATATAAGGTCAAAAAATTCTATATCCCTTTTTACTATCATAATAACATTTAAAAAAGATAGAAATAAATAAATGTACTGCCTTAAATACGATTTGAGATTTAAGTTTAAATTCCTACAGAACAATCAGCTTTGGATTTTTAGATCTCGCTGAGATTTCTTTGCAAATATTTATTCCCGAGGATTTGTGAGATTTTCATGTGCGGCATTGAAAAAGAAACTAAATTTACACCAAAAACACGCTGAAACTATGGAAAAATCTCAAAACCTGGAATAATTTTGAAGAAAGAGATCCATTCCATTTCTTTTTTCATTTTTTACCTTAAGTTTTTATTATTTTATTTTATTTGGTTTTACGCACAGTCGGGCTTTTACATGCATTTTAAGAAGAGAATATACCCAGAGAGCTTTCAAAAATTATACACAAAGTTTTTAAAGCATGAAATAAAGGTCAAACTGATAAACTGGATAGGAAAAAATATTAGTAAAACATGTATCAGAAACATAAAATAATATATAAACTAGAACAATACTACACATAAAACAAATCACTAAAACTAGATTACCAATGCTACTATAATTTGTAGGATTCAACAAAGAGCTGGTATAGATGACGCTTAATTCTATAAATGCAGTCAGTAAATATATCAATAGTGTCCCCAAACTTGTTGCCCCGACCATGCATCCTATTGGTTAGTGAGTGTGGCTGTGTATGTATTGCAGAAGAATGTAACATTCTGTCTTATGTGCCTAGGAATTTAATAGTGGCAATGATGGCAGGGCTGTCAATTAAGTTGTTAATTAACATTTATACACCTTCTTGATGACAGTCCTACCAACTAGTGTGGAAGCAGCCAGAGCGTTTTCAGCTGCTGGGCTGCGATGTCCGTTCACATAATATATGAGTGACAGGACTCTCCATAGGATATGTTTTTACGATCTTATTTTTTTCAGTCTTCTTAAAATACGCATTACTGGTTTTCAATGTCTTTTTTAATATTTTAGTACCAAAGATGATTGATCTCAAATTACTATGGAGAGTCCTGTCAATGTCGGATACGTTTTGTATATTTTTAATAACATTTAAAAAAAATCAAAGTAAACCATTACTTATTTACCATGTTACCATTTCAATATCTTTTTATTCCTAGTATCAAAGATGATTGATTAAATGACTTACCATATAACCTTTTCAATGTATTTTTTTTATAATACACTGGGTAGTATCAAAGATAACTTATACCAAATAATAAGTTAGTAGTATTAACATAGTATTAATAACAATTAAATGTTGACATTATTTCAATTTAATACCTCTTAATAAAAATCCCGCAAAACCCAAAAGATGTCTAAATTCTGTCCTGCAATCCCGCTGGATTTGAAAAATTTGTGCGACACAATAATAACGGATGACATAAATAGTTATCGTAAGTAGCTACAGTGAAAATTTAAACACCGACCAAAACACATATTTTATTAAAAATAACTAAAAAATACTCTTTTCGGATGTTTGTAACTCCGGTTCAATCTCTAGAACTCGGATTTTCTTTCAATTTAAGTGTCTTTTTCAAAATTAGAACTCTTCATTGGAACAAATTCTCACAAGCGATAAAGTATCTACCTACCTATAATTCAATAACTGTCATTTTGAAAATTGGAACTGATTTGTCAAAAAGTTCAAACTACCTTGTGATCCATCTCGGGTCTGCTCTAGTAATAGCAATAAAGGTCGTATCAAAGATAAAATTCAGAGAGAGTGAGCACTGATTTAATTTCTATGCATGTAATCACTAACTGACCACTACTAAACATTAAACACTTTAACGAATGACCTTGGATTTGTCCTTCTTAACTTGATGGATTTGAGTCATTAAAACGTTGGGTGAATATAAACAAAAGTTTGCATACACAATATAAAAAAGCTGGAACCCTAATCATTCTACGTGCCAAGAAAAACATTAAGTAATTCAGAAAAATTACAATAAAATAAAATAAATGTGTGAAAAAGCAACAATCTTTCTTTTCAGTGAAATATTATCACGTGGAATCTAAAATTCTGTCTAGGTGGAAAACGTAAGATATTATTATTTGCTACATTAATAATAGTCACCTAGCAATGGGGTATTTTCACAAGCTACGAATTCCGTTAAAAATGTTTTATTTTAATTTATTGATTTTAAAAACGATCTAAAACGGTTCCAACTGGCTACAACGTCATTATGACATAGAAAACGCCACTAGCTGGTAAAACGGCCATTGATGTATTTTTTAGTCTATGAAAACGGCCGTCACAAACGCTGCTAGGCGTGACGTCAACGTCGCCATATTCACGAATAACAACGATCATGTAACAACATAATAAAAATAAAAATACCTTCATCATAGTAATTTTTTTTGAGAATAAAAAACAGTGAAAATACCATTGTATGTATATTCATCGATATATTATATTTCCTACGTAATCTCGTATCTGATACCGTACGAAACGAACATTTTACACATACTATAAATATTTACAAGGACGCAAATTCATGTACGCAATGTATCAAAAAATAAAAGATGACCTATTTCAAATATTGTGTCACCTAGGACTCTAGCATCGTGGCATTAGCATTATTCGTCGTTTATCCGTTTAGCCTAAACTAACTTCAATGATAAAACCAAGTTATATTAATTTGTAATTTTTTTCAAAGAAATACGAAAGTTTTCGAAAAACCGCAAGAAATGTAGTGATTTCGTTTACGGACGCAGAGAACGTTCCCGGCACTCCTGTTTCCATGCATCATTCTAAAATTTATCGCATCCCAGAGTGGAAACATACATTTTATCTATCACTAAAACGACACGATAAGCAGACTATTATTCAGGATGAAAAAAAAATTGGCACCCATCTCCACAGAGTCGTTACATCTCACCGAAAGCTCTACAATAGTGGCTGTGACGTAATTCCCCGAGTGTGAATGGAGGAGAAAATCGGCCAAAGTAAATATTTTCAAAGCGCTGTTACAAATGATGTGAGGAAATACAACAATACAGGTATTTAACCATTCCAAAATTAACATGCTATACTTGGCCTGGCAACAACCACACACGGCGTTCAGATGGTCATTTTGTATTTCATTTATCAACAGAAAAAAAAACAATACTACTATCTATCTAATAATCCGCAAATGAAGACTAGAAACGATGCTAATTCATTTTAATTTGAATTACGTTTTAAGCTGTTTTTGTTTAGCCCACAACTAACTATTGACAGTTAATAATTTAGACCAAAAACAGACTTTATTTGAGATTTTCACGGCCAAAGGTAATTATAGTGGTTTATTTTTGGGATATTTTGGCAGATGTGTAAACGGACGCCCCGATGATGTAATGCTGTCCGAAACGTTGGCTAAAGAAGGAGGTAGCGCAACACGACATAATACCCCAAAACTACAAAAACAGACTTCTTTATTCCGACTATTACCTTGGAATAGAGTTTTCTAAATTTATTAGCGAAACTTTTTGGTGGCTTTTATAATTTGTACAACTGAGTGGAACCCCTAAATAAGTGTAACCCCGTATAAAAAAGGGATTACTACGATATACCATTACCTATACTTACTAGATTCTTACGCGCCGGTTCAGCGTTGGTTCAGCCAGCTTTGAGCCCAGTTTAAGACCGTTTTAACCATGCGACGTGGTAATAAGTTAAAAATAACTATTCCGATCTTAAGCGCCGCGTAATATTTACGCCGCGGTCATTAAGTAAGGGGGAGCATGTCTTACCCTTATCTCCATAGTACCGAGCGCTGCTCAGGTCTTGCAGGAGCGTGTCCAGCTCGGACATGTTGCCCGCCCCGCCGCGCCCCTGAGGGCCCCCTCTGCCCGGGGGCGGCGCCGGGGCCTGCTGGCTGGAGTAGGACTTGCTAACCATCCTCTCGCTGGTCATCTGACTCTGGTTCTGGTAAGTGGGCTGAAACAAAATATATATTTTTACTTGGGAACTGGTTTTACTATCCAGCTTTATACACTTTGAACATTTTTGAATTTTTGAGGATATTTCGAACTCATGTGGTATACATATATCAGGTGAAGAAATATATAAAAAGAAAACACCACACTTAATATTCAAATCTATAAGTTCTACGAAGGATTAAAATGTGCTCCTCTTTGTAACCCGTGGTTCATAAAGCAATTTGAGAAAAAAATTACGTAGCTTTTATTATTTTTTTATTAAACGACGAAAATGTAAGTTGACACTAACGTTTATAATACTCGTACATTTGTCTAATAAAATGTGTGTTTTTTCGTTATCCGTAATTTTAGTTCAATTTTTATACGTGTAAGGTGAGCCATTTTTTAATATTTTTACGTTTGCATTCAAAATTTTAATATTTTAAAATTATGTTTATTTCTGACAATAAAACTCAAAAGCTTATTTCATCACTGATTTTAGTTTTCGAATATAACATTAGTAAATTTTCAATTTATTTGGGTTTTATTTCAAAGCGTCTTACAGAAATATAAAGGTCAACATGCCAGAGGAATGGGGTGTTAAAGGTGTAAAGTAGAAAGGATAATGACCATATGTCACTCATAATAATATTTAGGTAGGTATTTCATAATAAAACTTGCTCCAGAAATTTAAATTTCAACAAAAATTATCTTTCATATTTTGAGATTTGCATTTGGTTCAATCGTTCACAGATGGGAAGGTGACAGGAATCAGTGAACGATTGAACCAAATCATTCACAAATGGGAACGTGACAGGAATCTGTGAACGATCGAACCAAATCATTCACAGATGGGAACGTGACGGGAATCTGTGAACGATTGAACCAAATCGTTCACAGATGGGAAAGTTGACGGGAATCTGTGAACGATTGCACCAAATCGTTCACAGGAGACGGGAATCGCCATATATGGTGAAAAATATCATATATCCCGCATATACGGAGAAAAAATGAGTTTATTGTGTTCATACATATCCACAGGTGGTGGAGATGACAAATGTCAAGAAATATTGATATATCAAAACAAGAAAAATAAACGTAGTTACGATATGTAAAAATAGAAAGACCACGGGGAAAACATTCGAGTTCTGAATATAAATTAAACAGCTGTTGACATTTCATTTATTTCTAAATAGATCGTTTTGTTTTCAGACACTACATAATTATTCACTATCAGATATTCGACCACATTACTTCATAATGTATTTTAAAAGTTGACATCGCAAATACGTTGGATTGCCAGATTGTATTTTGACAAAGTGGAGATGAGGATCATAATAGTATAAAATATAAGTAAACAAATATATTTCAACATTCGGAAAATCTTATTTAAAGAAAGAAAAAGTACATATTAGATTCGTATATTTTTTTCAGTCCTGCCAAAAAATTATTTAAAACCCATTTGATGCCAACAAAACATTACGATGCAAATCTCTCACTTTTCCCCGACTTTTTACTTACTGCACGCATTGGATAGATTGAGCTGAGCATTTTCCACCCAATTTTCGTACAAAAAACGGAAGTCAGAACGTTCCGTTTCTGTGAAGTTTATGCAATTTAATCCCGAGCCATTAGAAATATCAACAGTGATGGAAATAATCGTGCTACCGCGCTCGGGAATATTATTGTAAAGTGGGAGAATTTCGTTATTTTGCTCACCGTCTCATCAATAATGCCGACACGTAGCTAAGTATGAAGCATATTGTCAACTAGATGAAATAAATGACATGTATAGGTAGAGTACATATTTAATCTATTCTTAGCGTTTTCCGCCCGGCACGCTTTGATTAGGTATATTCACAGATACAGTATAAATACACGCAGATTCTAGGTACGGAAGATCTGCATTACGGTGGGCTGAATAGATATCCTTACTTTGTAATATAGCAATGGAATTTATATCATAAGTTTCGGTTTTGCTTCACTAGCAATGTGCACTATATTTACAATTAGAAGACAGTGAAATTATTTAAGTTTACATAAATGCACACAATAGCTTAGTGTTGTATCGAGTTCATATTTAATGGCGCATACTTGTCATATAAACTGTGGGTTCTTAGAAAAGCTTTTTTTAATAGCTACTTCAGTAAATTATACTTAGTTTCACATTTCTCATGAGATAAAATTTGGGTTATTATTATAAATATATTTTATCGCCATTTTCTACTATGTAAAACACCTCAATTTAACTGATATTCTATTATTAATTCATTTAAAGTACATATTCCAAAACTTAATTTAACTGATTATTTTATTCTATTATTAAGGAATTCCAAAACATTAATCCGTTTGTGCGATAATCTCAAAGATATTAGAAGAACGAGATGTGCTATGAGCAGTTCATACTGTGTGGAATTGTTTTGCCCAGTGTCGCCGGTTTTGTTCACAAATACTACTGCACACCTTCGCTTACGCTAAGGACGTATCGTTTCAGTTGGCACTAATACATAGAACAGATTTCTGTGCGTACACGTCCCGATAGTATTCAAAGTACCCTAATTAGGTAGTACTCCGCCTACGGTCCGGCGGCCAACATAGCATATCTCGTTCTTCTAATATCTTTGGATAATCTCTAAATAATATAAAACAAAGTCACTATCCGCGTCAGCCTGTTTGTGCGCTTAGTTCTTCTAAACTATGTAACGTAGTTTGATAGGATCATTTAGAGAATTTCTTCCGGAACGTTTATATTATATGGATATAATATTCATTGAAAGTAAATAAAAGTGAGTAAGAAATAATATAATTTCCCGAGACAAGCATTGAAAAATCAATAATATTTAAATTGTATCAAGATAAATAAATTTTAAAAAATGTGGTATTAATTTAACAAAGTACTTCGCAAAGGAAAAATATAGTATTTTTTATTAACCTTTTAGAGCTCTACGCTCCATTATAATATGAATTATTGAAACTACATAAAATCTAAAAATAAACGAAAAAAAACTTTTAAAATGTTAAAAAGCAAATTCTGCATGTTTTGGTATAACTCGTTCCAAATAACTCCTAACATCAGTAGATTGGCCACGAACAAGTGTCTTACACAACATTACCTAGGTAATTATTATGCTACGTATACACCAGCGAGCCGAACCACGAATTATGGGAAAGGAACGAAGAAAACGTCACTTGCTGTAGCTTCGTCCGTTAATTCGTGCTTAGGCTCGCAAATGTATACGCAGCATTAGGAAACAAAAGCAAGATCATGCCATAAGGCACTGCCCGTACACTTCGAAGCGGCGGTACCACGAGACACCCCAGGAATTACTTTTTCATGTTTACAATACAAGAGATAAGTTAGGTAAGCATTTTTTTCATTGTTTCTATGATGTGTAGTAATATATGTGTAAGAATTATGATTATAACTGATTTAACACGTTTTGTAGTACATATTATCTGAGTTTGTGAAGTGCGGTTGGAATTTTAGGTTTAGAGTCCAAAAATATTAAATAATTATATGAAAGTACTAAACATTTGTTGTTCTGTAAGTTAGCATATGTTCGCTTTCAACTGTCCCTAAGCAAGAAGCCAATTGTTAACAATTTACGCAGAATGCATGCACTTTTCGGTTTGCATGTATCGGGAACGAGGATAAACATTTTTGGCCCTAAGTAAGAGTATTGTCTTTGAGCAAGGGATATCTTAGTAGTAGGTGGAACTACTGAATTCCTCCCTGCATGACGGGTGTAGTGAAGATGGTCGATGGAAGGGTAGTTAGTGGTGACGATATTTTTAGTTAGTGGTGACGATGTTTTTGTGTATGTAATATAATTTTTCTTATGTATAGTTGCCTTACATCAAGAACTCACATCTCTCTCAAGAATCACTGGGGTACCTAAATGGTTTTTTAAGGATGACCCTTAGAAGTGACTTTCGAGCTTTTGCTAAGAGATCTAGCATTGTTTTGGTACATCCGCCCCAACCTAAGGATGCATATTCTAGTAAAGAGATACACGTGGCATAGTATATTTGTTTCAGATCTTTTACGAAGAGAATATTTCTAATGGCCATGAATAGATGAGTAAGTTTTTTGATCTTTGTGGAAGTTGAGTCCATATGTTCGTCTCTATCTCAGAAATGTCTCCATTATAATTCCTACATATTTTATACTATCAAAACATTCTAAAGGTCATTGCAATGGTGTATAATAACGTTGTGTATTTCTTTTGCTTGTCCTGCTTGTTGTGCTTAATCTCATATACTATTAAGTACCTATATTTGTTTCGACAAAACTGTTCATAATAATATGTTTACAGCTTCTAAAAAACCGCGTTTAAATAAAACATGTTTTTCAGAAAGGAAAAAACATGTGATAATGTTTCCTAAATAAACATGAATGCATTTTAGAAAAAGCCTTTGAGATTTGAAAACATTTATTAACAAGTAAATAAAGTCATTCCTGGCGAAAATTTAATTTCGTCAACACTCAAGATATAACGTGCGGCAACAGCAACTAGCAGCTGAAGCAAGAATGCATGCTTGCGTGTTCCATTATTTAGTTAAGCTAGAAGTAATTATTCATTACAGCTTATGCTTATGAACATAAATGTGAGGATTCTCATAATATATTTAAAGCCAACACACTAAGTTCTAAGTATGTGTTTATTTTTATTGAGGAATCGTCATACAAAAGACACGTGTAATAAAAGGTATCTTTAAAGAGGTAACCGGATAACTCAACACGATGACATTTCAACACACCTTTAAATGATATAAAGTCATAAAAAAGTAATGAAACATGAAATAGGTTACGTAGGTTAGGTTAGTTTTTCATCGTTTTTAATCACCTTCTTAAAGGTGTGTTGAATTGTCACTATATTTTTATGGAACCCTTTAAAAATCCCAATTCTAAAATATGCGATAAGAATAATTCATAACGCACAACGATGCTAATTATATACCTAATTTTGTAAAATAAGACAATAACAAAATAAATATTGTATTTAAAAACATAAAAATTCTCGGATCAATCGAATTTCCCAATTACAAACAGTTTTGTCATCGTGCAATATAGAAAACTGGGCTCATCAAACTATGAAAAAATAAAGCATTGTAAAATATAGGCCTGACATCAAAAAATGAAATAGTTGCGTGGTGTTTAAACCTCAATGCGATTTGCCTATTGCCCAATGATCGTGGTCTGATCTGATGATATCACCATGAGATCCGTCGTTTTCAATATTTAAAATAGAAATCAATAAAATATATACATTTTCCAGTTCTTCTAATGAATAGTAAGTATTATTTTGCAAACACCGTCCGGTACAAGTTCGCGGGTTATTAAAGCTTTTGGCATTGGCCCTAATTCAAACGGTGTATTTACATTTCTATCCTTGTCTATGTCTATGCAGCAGTCTCTAATAACACAACACGATTTTAGACCGCGTAAACATTACTGTATCATTTCCTGCACGGGCTATTGCGTTTTATATTGTGCCTTTATAATTCAGCAGAATTAATGAACAATTATTACGTATTACACGTCGCGAACATCGTTGGCCCCTGAATTATGATGATATAAAAATACCTACTTGACTCCTGACTGAGCTGAAGACTTTATCGCCTCTATACGAAATTAGGATGACGCAAGGCGCCTCTGGACAGGCGGAAAATTAGGGTTCAAAAGTTAAATGCTGCAATTGGTTCGCAAATTTTCCGCTGCGTTATCGGATGCCGTGTATAAAGAAAAATCTTTGGGCGAATTTAATGCACGAACAAATAGTCTCAAAACGAGGCAATTAAATTACTTAACGATTTTATCGGGAAATCTCAACGAATTGACGGACAATTAAAAAACGTGATTAATTCGAAAAAGATCTGTTGCGTGTGCTGGTCCGTTTGAAGAAAGATCTCCGGGGCGGATTTAATACTCTTTCAAACCGCAAACGAATAGTATAAAATTGTGGCAATAAAACTACTTAACGACTTCATTATAAAATAACAACGAACTTGATCTTGACAACATGTTTTTAGTGTTGAGATGAGAATTTAAGTGGTGATCTTATCCATTAAGGCACAAGATCCTAGTTTTGGAACCAGCAAAAACACTCGGACGGTGAGCTCTGATCTGCAGCAATACAAATCCTTTTCCGTCTTCAATGTCTAGGTCAACGCAACGTTTATCAGCTGGCGACGTGAATTCCATAATGAGCTTTGAAATATCCACTTACCTGTCAAAAATAAGACATGTTTCAATGGTTCAAATAGAAATTACTAGTAGTTCTGTGAACATTAGACCTCAGGTCCAAAAAGTAAGTTTCTAATTCTCTCTTATTCAATAAATCCCAAACCAAAATTTTCTATGAAATCATAAGATTTATAAGTAAGTACTGAGATACCTACTAACTCAATTATAAACTAATTATTTTTTGCATTTTTTTTTAATTTGAAGGTCAGGTAGGTAGGTACCATAAAATTGAATAAATACTATAAGAAAATCCCATTGAATAAAGAATTTATTTTATTTAATCACGGAAAATCAAAACTCGACGATTTCACATTCAAAACAGAATCTTAATTAAACCAATAAAACGGCCACCATCTCGAACCGGAAACGGAACGTACAAATAAATTTACAGACAGATGAAATGCAAAATGGTCGAGTTAAAATAGAACTTCGCCAAGCTTAGGAAACTACGTAAAAGGTGTTAAAACTCGGGTGAATATGGTAATTTAGTAAAACCAGTAAATTGTCAATCACTCCCATACTACTTCATACACACGGTCTTTATTTTAAAAATATCATGTTTCCTTATAATGCCTTTATGCACTAACTATCATACTTATATTTTGTTCCCAGTTATATCTACCATATATTTCAACACTAATTCATAGACGATGTTTTTTGCAGAATTATTTTTATCTGGGGTCCGCAGACAGCGTAGGATACGAGATTCATCTTCATACGTATAGGTACAGTATAGATAGATAGACCCACTCCTTATAATGTGGACAATCTTTTAGCGCGCTCTACACTCGCGGCGCGAACGGCCGCGAAGGCCGCGAAACACGAGTGTGGATCTTGTTCACGCCTTCGCAATCTTCGCATTCGCGCTTCGCGCCATTCCCCGCTTTTTGTCGGTTTTTTGGCCCGCGACAAAGGGATTGCGGCGAACAAGACTGAAGCTTTGCGAGTGTGGATGGACACAGTTCACGCGCGGATCGCGGCGTATATTCACGGCGTGAATTCACGGCGCGACTTCGCGCGCGAGTGTAGAGCCAGCTTTAGACTTAATAATGTTGGGTAGGACACGATTTCAGAATGGGTTTGTACGAGGTACTCAAATATTGAAATGAGGTATTGAGGTGTCTCACCCCAAATGAGGTGAGGTGTGGTGTGAAAGAGTAAAAAAGGAGCTAAAACCTTGTACATCCAAAGTATATTTTCCCCACAACATGTTCGTATCTTGGAAGGGCAAGTGGCATGTAGTTTCAATTCATAAACACCTCACCACTCACCAACTCACCACTCACCACCTCACCAGCTCATCACCTCACCACATATGGAAATATGAATAAATATTTTTATCAGTATGAAAACACAATTCTTTCAAGAAAGGCATACACAATACACATACAATATTGTATCGATGATTCAATCCAATATTGTATTTGAATGCCTTTCTTGAAAGAATTGATTTTTATACGGACAAAACTATTTATATTCATATTGCGTATGCACGGGCGCTATCTAACTAACCATCACGCCGTTTCCCCGTAGGGATAGGCAGAGAGGACGAACCGCCAAACAACTCGGACTTCGCACACACTCCTTGCCTCATTCACATTTATACGTCATCTCATATTATTCTTACTCTTGACATGGCCCGTGTCAAGTATTTGATTCACTTGATGGTGCCATGTCTTCCTTGGGCGTCCCCGATTTCTTTTACCATTCACATTTGCGATATATATTATCCTTACACTCCTTTCTTCGTTCACGCTCTACATGCCCAAATCATCTAATCATCCCTTTCTTAATATTACTCATTACGCTTAAATCAGCCTTGCATTATTTGCGGATGTCCACATTTCTCACACGATCATACATAGTTTTACCATATACGTCTCAGGGATCTCAATTTCTACAGCATTCAGTCTACTTTCACCCTTCCTCTGCCAGTTCCATGCCCACTGACATACATAAGGGTAGGTACCAACACTCCATTGTGGACTGCTAGCTTCGCTTCTTTGTAAAAATTGATGCTAGCGCCAACTGCGTTCAGCCGTCCATTAATTACTTACACTTACCCTTCTTTTAATATTTCTGTCAGCCTTTCCATCTCTCGTAAACATACTTCCCAAATACACAAACTCATTCACCCGCTCCAAGTATTCATCATTAACAACTACATTACACACTGTTTTCGTACTCTCTGTCTCAAACACCATGACTTTGGAATTACTTAACATTCCATTATCTCATCCTTCATACATACTTCGTTCATCCTAGACACGAGAGACTTCTATCTTCCATATAATTAATTCGTCTTAATATTTTAAAGCATTATTTGCAAAAAGTGTATTTTCATAAATTAACGCCATCTACGAATGCGTAGATTATAACGTACGTTACGTTTACCCAATACAAAACCATTTATAATAATACACAGAAAAAGAGTCGGGACAGATATATTTTGTGAGTTGGCGGGTCATTTAACGTTTTTGTGTGGGACATTTGCAGTGCATCTTGTGTGAGTTACCCACTCAACACAAATAGGTAAGGCCTGTTCAACTTGGGGGTCTAAAAGCTCACGGTGTCTTTAAGACTACCACCAATAAAGTGCATTCAACGCTGGAAATTCTGCACAGCAAACATTTCCCAACCATGATTACCCCGGGAGAACAAGTGTTTTCCAGTTATTGCTTCATCACTATGAGATATTCTCTGTTAACGCGATGCCATACGTAGTATGTAATGCAAAATCATGTGTTTTTTGTTTGAAAATTTGGTCGCCTAGAAATGTTTCAGTTGCTTTAATTAAATACTGCGAGTAGAATACATCTTGGCCTTTGAAATAATCGAGTATTTTTTAGATAAGTCTTTTTATAAGCCCAGAAAAAAATAATGTATAAGGCCTATAAAAACTGCTTTAAAGTTCAAAATCTCCTACTTACGAACCCATTTTCGGTTATGATTGTACTGTATAGTGTGAAAAATTAAGTTATTTATAAAATGATCGGAAAAAAATTAAATATTTATGCCTGAACATCCACAAAATAAAATAAAAGGCACTTTTTGGCCATATTTTTTTCTTGCATAAATCAAAACAGGCGGATGGTGTTAAGCGGGAATTTAAACCTTATCGCTATCTACGTAAGGGTTGTTATTGATAGCGGCTCAATTTAAAATATTACACGACGTAGTGCATCGCCTTAAGTTTGAAACAACTGTACTTGCCGTCGATACGGTATACAATTTACAAGTGTAAATACTTATAATAAACTAATATAATATCGTAACTACATATTACTGCTGAAATAAATATATGAAAACTCTCAATTTTGATGTTGGGACAAAACTTCTATTTGCATAAATGATATCTCATTTTAAATCAATGCAGTGCAATGAATTTGAAATGCAATAATGAGTGCAAATTAATGATAGAGCATAAGTAAAACGGAGATGGCTAAATTAAATGGCTGATTAAATTATGAATTTTTATTTTAATTTTTTTTTTATATTAACTCCACACAGGAGGCCCTGAAGAAAATAATTTCCCTCAGGGCCTATGTCATCTTTGGGGATGCTGTGTGGAGGGTCTTTTTGTGGAGAGGAAGGAGTGAACATGGGTCTTGAAGAGTCCCAAGTTGTAGGAGGGAGGAAACACAGAGGCCGGCAGTTCGTTCCACAGCCGAGCTGTTGAACTTAAGAACGAATCGTAGAAGCGACCCGTTCTCATGTGACAAATTTCAACCGTGTACAAATGTTGGGCGCGCGTTTGGCGTGTATCCCGACTACGCACCGGTGCCGAAGGGATCAATGACGCTAGTTCCTCAGAGCATCTTCCATTGTAATACCGATAGAACAAGGACAGCATACCTACCTGACGCCTGTGCTCTAAAGATTGCAGTCCGTTTGTTAAGATTGGGGAATCTATCAAACGGACCGCCCGTTTCTGCACAGTCAAGGGTTTTTTTCAGGTATTTAGGGGCTCCGGACCAGAGATGGCTGCCAAATTCGACATTAGGGCGCACTTGCGATTTGTACAGGGTCAGCAGTTGTGTACTATTAGTATCTGCGGGCCCTGTACAGTACGCCCAGCTTCTGAGAGGCCAGCTTTACTCTGGCTTCGATGGAGCCCCCATACCTGAGCTGGTCACTTATAGTTACACCAAGCATATCAATGGAAGGCCTGTTCGAAAGATTGCTTCCGTTGAAGGAGACTAGATTATCATTTATATCCCTTTTAGACGTAATCAGACAGGATTGGGTCTTTGAAACATTAAATTCGACGAGATTATTTTTAGCCCAGGAGGAAATACTCTCGAGATAACCGTCCATTCTCTGCTTCAAAGCCCTCCGAGCCGTTGGAGTTTGTGTGCCCTTTGGGGGCTTGTCAAACAAAAAGCTATCATGAACTGTACTGTCATCCGCGTAACAATGAATCGGTGCACATGTCAAAAGGTCATTGATGTGCAACAAAAACAAAGTCGGAGACAGAACCGATCCCTGTGGGACGCCAGCATTTATAGAGTGTGAGGATGAGGTGAAACCGTCAGCAACTGCCTGAATCGACCTATCCCTTAAAAAGTCAGCAATCCACGTACACAGGGATGCGGGAAGTCCGTAAGAAGGCAATTTGTTGACAAGTCCTCGGTGCCAGACCCGGTCAAAGGCCTTGGATATGTCTAGTGCGACCGTTTGGGTCTCACCGTGACGTTCCAGGCACCACCCCCAAACATGCGACACATACGCGAGAAGATCACCGCACGAGCGGTTCCGCCGGAATCCGTATTGACGGTCGTTGATAATTTTGTTCTTCTCGAGGTATGTGAACGGAGAATAATTAATACAATAAATGAATTATTTTTTTAATGATAAACTAATGTTTATAAGACAAGGTTTTTTATGCATAGCATAAAGGATAACAAATAATTATAAGCAATAATTAGTCGCCTGAAATATCAATACAAATTGAAAATATCTCTCGAGTTAATTATTTAGTATTTATGCTTATAATTATTTGTTAAAATAAATTTAGTTTACAGCATAATATTATTTATTATATTAATTAATATTCTACCAGATATCAACAAATACAACATACATTCGATATGATTTGACTAACAAATAAAATATTTTAACCAAATTTAGGAACTTTAAAAAAAATCTTTGTACTTTTCGATTGCATAAATACGTTTCGCCCAGAA
The DNA here is from genome assembly GCF_061612785.1 of Hesperophylax consimilis. NCBI lineage: Eukaryota > Metazoa > Arthropoda > Insecta > Trichoptera > Limnephilidae > Hesperophylax > Hesperophylax consimilis. The sequence goes on along the minus strand of NC_142843.1, from coordinate 29,862,287 downwards.
TCTAAATACTGATAAACGACGTCGAAAACAAAAATAACAACTCAGCGGTAAAAGCAGGTGGAAAAATGAACACTCTACGGAAAACATCAGTTACATCGTATAAGTATAATTTATTAAGTTCCGTTCGTGTATGTATAATATGTATTTATAATGTTCGGATTGGAATCAGGAATGAAATTCGACGGGAGTGTTCCCAAGGATAACAGAAATAGAACAGTGATAAAACAGAATATGACAATAAAATATATTAGTTATTTTCCTTCACTTTCTTCGATGCTCTGTTCTGTAAGAACCGTTCGCAAGGGTTCAGTGATTTTGACGTTTTTGCCTATGATCAGCGAAGGTTGCTTAGAAAAAGAAGGTAGGTGCGTTTGAATCCCAATTTGAACATTATTAATTATCGGCGGTGCTAGGTTTCCTTTGACAAATATATTTCGGTCATCGTATCGCATGCCACCACTCTATTCCCAGACGATGTTTACTTTTTATCAGCAGCCGCTCGTGAATGACTTGAAGATTTGTGTTGAAATCGCAAAAACATAAAAATATTTATAAATAGCTGACTCCCCGGCGTTACTCGGGCTTCACAGGGAGTTTTTTTTAATAATCAGACTTGGACAGTGACCCTCCTCTTATTTTAAAGTTCACGTGTGCAATTTTCATCAACCTCGGAATAAAACTGTAGATTTGTATACAAATCAAATCCACGCCGTCCGTCCGCCCGCTCGCCCTTGACAATCAACTATACATATTATAGATATAGTTGCACAGCCGAAAAGTCAAATGTTCGTAGGCAGCTTTTCAATATCTGAAACGTCGAACAACGAACAACGAATTGTTGAAATATTTAATAAATAAATATATTTCTGATAAACATTGAATTTTATTCGAATTCTTAATATTGGTACAAAAAATAATCACTATCCGCAACTGCTGCGTATTTTGACGAAAAACGACAGTAAAATATTGGCACGCAAATATGCACTTTCGAACGTGGATATTGGTTGACACCTTCACCAGTTTTCAACTCCGTGCATTGCACAATGCACAACCGAATACATCGCTGCTTATTTTATGAATACACGAATATGTCACGGCTACATGGGGTGCCTTTACTCGTCTAATCGTCCATTTATTAATGTGAGTAATTATATTTGGCAAGCGAAGGCCATTAGTGCCGACCCTGGCTTAATCGTGTCATCTCGAATTTATCAAACGTTATATTTACGTGAAAAGCCATTATCTCGCACACATTGGGGGGACATTTAGTCGAGAGTCTCGCAACATTCGAATGTGCCGACAACAGCTGAAAGTGTATCGACTCCCAGCAAAAAAAGTTATCTCGACTTACAATAAGGCGAATTGTACAGTTTTTTTAAAGTAAATATATTAATATTTTATTTATTCATCAACTAGTGGACCCCGCAATGCTTCGCTATTTAATCAGACGTTTCCTACTTCTACCACCATTCACTACTGTATACCACAATGTTACTGTCAAAAAACTACATTACATCGACTTTTAATTCGACTCCGTCTCTCATTCCGGTACAGAGATATTGTGTTAAGTATTCCTCGGGCGTCCTCGATTTCTTCCACCATTCAGACCACTCTCTAAACACTTCTGCCAACTAATCACACTAATAAGAACAAACTTTGAAATTTTCAGCGATATCGTTTGGCTACTTTTGCGACCGCAAACATGAGCAGGCTGAATTTTTATATATTAAGATGAAACACGCTGTTTCACTCAGCTGTGAATTTATTTTTAAGACTGATAGGTAAAAAAGAAAAACGATTCGACAGGAACCAAATTTGTCACCCCTTCAAGACATCTTTAATAAACAATAAGCAAGAAAAAAAACATGTCGATTTCATAGAATTCAGAAGCGTACGAAGAAATGTGACATATTATATAATTTTCTTTGATCAACTATTGGGGGAGACATGAGATTATAATAATGTGACTTGTGCGATGGCCATTGTGTAGTTTATTATTAAGTGACTGTTTATTACGGATATAAGGGATCAAGTGTTAAGACGAGGTGTTTCACAGAATATGAAAAATTCTATTCAGGATGTATTATTATATCAATACTGGCCAGTGGCTTCACAAAACTGAAATAATAACAGAATAGAACCTTCACAGAACTTGAAAATCAACTATGAAATTTGATGAATTGTTCAAATTAGGTGAAACAACCCCTCCTTAGAGTGAGCTGTGATTTTGCAGGGTGGTTTTATATGCATGAACTGAAAGGTGATGAACGAAATATGTACACAGAATAATTTAATAATACATACATGCAAGTCATCGCATTTGAAAGAGAGGATACGAAAACAATGGGTATGTAATGTATTCGTGAACGGTGACTCCTTGAAGCGAGTGGAGCTGGTTGTGTGCTTTGAAGAGACGGGAAGGCTGGAAGGGGTATAAACAGAATGGTAGAAGACGCAGTAAACTCAATTAAACTCAAATCGCTGATGCAGTTAAGCTAACGAGTTTGTAGAGTTCAGAGGAAAGGGCGAAAGTAAACTGAAGGCAGGAGTAATAAGATATGTAGGTGAAAAATAATAAAAAATGAACGGTTATAAACAGATAATAATGGGTGCTTTTTATGTTTCAATCTAGACATAAATTTTATGAGCGATTCTAAACTTATACAGGGTGTTCGGGGTAGGTAAAGTGCGCTAACTTCGGGAGATGATTCTATATGATGGTAGAAGAAAAAAAAAACTTTTTTCGCAATTACAATGTTTATTTTCCCAAAGAAGAATATTTATTTTCCCACACAAATAAGTCAACTTTTTTTTAATCTAAAAACATCCTTAAAACTTTGGAGTTTAGGAAGTTATTTATTTTTTTTACTGGTACAATTATGTAGAATCCCCCCCTTTCCGAAGTTAGCGCACTTTACCCCCGGACACCTAAATAAAAAAAATACTGTGTTAAAAAACACTATTAAAAGTAGAAAAACCTATTTATCTTTGCCTCAAATTCTTTTGGAAGATGTAAAAATTGATCGATGAGTCACAGAACATTATTTTACGATCAATTAAATTTGACTTTCAGCATATTATTTAATTTGTATTAATGGCATAGACATGCAAACTGGCACAGAGCTACGACTAAGTTTTGTTTTAAATTGGGGACATCTCTTCTCTATTCCTTTGCCTACGCAGATTGGTTTTACCAAGAATCATCATTGTAATGTTAACGTTAAACGAGACATGATCATTACAGGGACAGCTTTTTCGCCCATTGAATTAAAATATATACATTTATTAAGACCGCAAACTACAAAGTCATGTTAGTGAATTTTGAAGGTGGCCAACTTCTACGGCTGGCGTCGTTCTAATAAATTAATATAATGTCTTAGGGTCGGTATTTTTATAAAAATGTTACTTCAAAATAATGAGTTCTATGAGACATTAGAAGGATGGCCACGCGCGACACTGAAAACATGTTTTGAACGTGTTCAATTTTCGCGCGTTTCTTCGCGAAAATACCAGAACACTAGCAACACCGCCGGGTCATAAATAAATTTAACGGATTGAACAACAAACTTTGATCTTTAAAAATAATATTTATAAATCTTTAAAATCGTACTAACAATAATGCAGTGTTGATTATTCCGAGGTTATGGTTGGTCTGAAGTCTGAACACGTCCGATGGGATTGAATCTAACAGGCGGCCAACATCAATGGAGCAAACAGCGCATATCCACGTCCAATCCCCGCATATCGGCTGTCCGCGTGGCCTCTGGTCACTGGCAGTCACTGGTAACCGGTGACACTGACGAATGGATGATTCTTGGATGCTCTCCAAACACAAGACACGGTAATTTGTGAAGTTCGCGAGAACAATTTGCAGGGCGACATTTCAGACATTGAAATCATAGCAGCTTGCAGTCTCGCGCGCCATTCTTCACCTAACTATTTTATCCGTTCCGATCATTATACGCCCTATCGCTTCGGGACAAATTGATAATTTATTTATTATGCGAGCTTCGCGGATGATTACTATAATGCTAGAACATAATACCTAAGACCATTCCCGACTACAGCTTCAGAGGTCGAAGTTATGCTATAAGACTGTGCCACTCGATAATACAGGGTGGCGCAGATGGATCGGGTGGTTTTAATATACTTGTCAAACTGTCAATTTTAAAGGTATTGGATTGAAATAAAGTGCAAAACGTGTAGTTACAATGGAAATTTATTAACAAAAAATTAGTAAAGTTAGTTTTTAAAAATTACATCCATCAAATGCCCTCCTTCTCGAGCGACGCATTCTTGGAGTCGGTCCTTAACGTTCCGCTTTGCCCGCTAAAGCACATCACCAGGAATTAATGTGATTTCATTGTGAATTGCTGCCTTCAAATCCTGAATGGTCCGGGGTTTGTTCATGTACACCCTTGCTTTTAAATAGCCCCATAAGAAGAAGTCACATACCGTGAGGTCCGGTGAGCGAGGGGGCCAATGGAGATCTCCATTACAGGAAATCAAACGGCCAGGAGCGTTCATTCGGGAGTTGAAGGCAGCAATTCACAACGAAATCACATTAATTCCTGGTGATGTGCTTTAGCGGGCAATGCGTAACGTTAAGGACCGACTCCAAGAATGCGTCGCTCGAGAAGGAGGGCATTTGATGGATGCAATTTTTAAAAACTAACTTTACTATTTTTTTGTTAATAAACTTCCATTGTAACTACACGTTTTGCACTTTATTTCAATCCAATACCTTTAAAATTGACAGTTTGACAAGTATTTTAAAACCACCCGATCCATCTGCGCCATCCTGTATAAAGCTCCTAACTCTCCATGATTAGAACTAACGGCCGCTTTCACCATTTAACATGATTTGTGACAAACGCTGCTCTTTTTTTCACTCGGCCCACATGAATTTCACAAAAATCATTTGCATGGATTCGTTTGACTTTGATAAGTAAAAGTGATATCTGCGTTGTTTCTTGCACAATGTGATGTTTTGTTTGGGGCGACTAACTATGCGTCGCGTTGTTCTTCTGGAATTGCCGAAAAAGTTCTGCGCGCTAGTGGTTCTGCTGAAACACCCATTCAAGCGCCACCTTATTTCACCTAAAAGATTGGCAGGAGCTCGATACAAAGTGCTTCTCACTCAGTATCATTTGCGTACCTACTATAATATCTTGCAATGCAGCCAGGGGCGGGGGGGGTCAAACCCTCCAGTGAAAAAATCAAAAAATTAAATTAAATGTCCTACTTCACGAACTAAAAATCGATGAAACAGTATTGTAAAACATCGATGTATTGTAAAAATTATTACCTCTATTGTTCATACTCTATATTAATGATATGATTTTTTTTTCAAAATTCAAAGTACGACTATTTGCCGATAATAACACTAATAACCATGATTGAAGATAATTAAGAACAATTATCATTATTTTAAATAATAAACTGAAAAATGCATCAGTATGGCTAAAAATAAATCAACCTAAATTTTGCTTAACTTATACTTGCACTTATATTAAAATTGATGGGGAAATTATTAAAAAACGTTTACATTAACTTTAACAAACGTGCTTAGTAAACACAAAATAAAATTGGGAAGAAAATCTATTTTTTTGGAAGGAATTCTTAAAAAAATAATTAAATGTGCTAAATTGGCTAACAGTGAAACAGATGCTGACATTGAACACAATGATATATATATATATATATACATAAAATAATAAAAAACCTTTTACCCAAATACTTCTAAATCAAAATTATACACCAATGAAATAAACTACAAAAAAAGGACAAAGTCAATACGTAAAAAGCAGTTTATTCTACCAAGGGATGGAATATGGTAATGCGTTGCCGGAAACCATAAAAAACTACACCAATTAATAAATTCAAAATAGATTATAAGAACCACATTAAGCAAGATAAAATGTTACAATGTACATGTTTATATATTTATAAAATTATTAGCACACACGAAGATGTGAGCTAACTTAAGATTAATAATTAAATAAATAATTATGTAATTTATAATTAGTAAACATAAATGTTCAAAAAGTTGAAAGAAGAATCGTTACAAAATGGTTCAAAACAGTCTGGGTACAAATCACACATAAGATTGACCTCTAGATTATGGCATGTTTCTAAACAGTCTGGGTACAAATCACACTTCTAGATTATGGCATTTTTCTAAGAACTCTTATGGCCAATGCGAACAGATTTTGAATAACAAGAGATATTTTTGCTGGAATCATCACAATTTACAAATTTCGCTACATAGATAAAAAAGATTGCAAAACAGATATTTTACCACTAGACTTGTTCAAGGATAACTTACACATTCTGCCAATTTCTTTCATCAAACTAGAGACCTCTCCAGCTGTTTAAAGCTGAATCAAACATTTAAGAAATTGGGTCAAGACTTTCTAAGGTCGGGAATAATTATTAAGAAGAAACCCACCACTTTTGAATTGGGCAATATTTAAGTTGCAATATGATATTCCTTGAAAGCAGCGTAAAAAGCATTCACCGTGGAGCTATTTGGCAAATAAAATGTAAACGAACATCCCAATAAAAAGGTTTGGTTTAAAATAAAACGTGTTTACGTGATTTGATTAAAAAAATACTTATGAAAATCCCCAAATAAAATTTCTGAATGTAAATGTTTACACACGTACAACAGTGAAAATGTTGGGCTTCGGTCCAAAGTTGAACCTCGATGGTAATCTGGTTTGCAATTAGCTGCATGTGCCAGAAGCTTTTAAATGCATACAAATTATAGAAACTTAATATACTGTGGCGGTCGCCAGTAGCACTCTTAGAGCTGAAGACAATAAAAAATGATTTCCTTATAAACATTAAATTAACTAAGCAAATATTATGACTGTGACACAGCATCCCCAAAAATTAAGTAGCCCGGGAGGGAAATCTATTTCCCTCCCGGGACCTCTTTGTGGTTATAGCATTTAAAGAAAATTAAAATTTTCAATTCGGCTGTCCAAAGTTAAAACACGCATAGTTTTTACATTTTGGCAAAGTCTGTGTTGATCGCCAGATTCGACAAAAATGATGCTAACGTTGGCGATAGATTAAAAAATAATAAATGCTGTCCTACAACAGAAATTTTATTTTTCAAAACAAGTCACTCAATATTTCATTTTTAAATAAATGAAAAAAAAGGTTTAATACCGTCGATTTTTATGAAAATGATTAACTACATCGGAAAGGCGTTATTACGTTTAGACTTGTAATGTTGGACGGCTATTCAAAATACTATAGTGCTTCTCTTGACATTTATGGAATTGCTTTAAAATCTACTAAAGACAGCAACTACACAATATATCAATTACAAGCAGGGACCTACCTACCTAGGGAGTCATAAAAATGCTAGTTTAAAATATAAAAAAGGAGGACAACGTTGGAAGATTTATAATAATATCTTTATGATGATGTGAAAGATAGTATTTTGACTAATAAATCTTGATAAATTTGAAGAGAAATAGCAGAAATAGTCGTTAAAGCTGAAGGTTGGGAGATTTTCAAGTAGCAACGAACGTAAAGTTCCGTTCGCATTCCCCTTCGCCAAGATTAAAGATTATGTAAACGAACTCAAGACGGATTTTCCTATTTTTAAAGTACGTCTATGTTATTTTTTCATTCGGCGGACGTATTTTTATTTTGTGGCCGAGTCAAAAATAGCCCATGGAAAAACAAGAAATCTGGTGGATAACAACAAATTTATAGCGAAATAATAATAAACATTTTAATGTTATTTGGCGAGGAACGTGATAACTGGCAAGCTTCAAAGTTCGCCATTTTTAAACCAATCGTCAGTTGCTAAACGGTTATTAAAAGTAAAAACATTTAATTTATCAATGTTTGGAAAATCCTAAAGTTTTTTTTCTTAGTTTGTAGCCAAAAGATTATATTGTAATAAAATCGTTCTATCTAATAGCGTTTTCCATAATTTATTACGGAAATGCAAAATTTTCTTGATATACCTACTAGGAAATTTGCTACTGTTTTCGGGCTGGCTGGTACATAATATGTTAGCCATGTTTACTTAATGTAACTGTTTAACCAACCATCTAGCTGTTTCCCCGCAGGGATATACACGCATTTCTTGCTTCATTAACATTCAAATATCATTGATATACTCAATTATTTAGTGTAAAATGTTATAAACTAAGCAAATTGAAGAAAAAACAACGAGCGGAAATGTGGGTTCATCGTCCATGAGCGGAAAAGTAGCCAAATCATGATAATGAATCTAAGTTAGCTAATAATACAATAAATATAATCAGAGATGAACGTTACACGTAAGGTATTTATTACATGGGTAACAATAAATTAATGTAAATGTGAAGGCCTTCAGTTTAAATTACTTTGGGACTGATAACATTATATTACTTAAATAATTATTGTTAAGGTTTTGAGGTAAGCCTCCCCAGAACCCGCCCACTATTAAGTTAACATATCAATAAACTAATCCGTAGACATATTTATGGAGCGTTGGTATCAAATTTCAATAAAATTTTGATCTAGAGTCGACGTACACCAACATCTAATATTAAAACATTATAAGCGAATGTGGGCGTACTAAACATAGATAGATACATAAAAATTTGAGGCACCATAAACAAAATGGAATCACATGCTTTCAAATAATATTTAGCTTCAGAAACACAAGATTCATTTATAAAACTCACACCTCGGGATATAACGAACGAGGAAAATAAAATATTATAAGAGCGGTTTAATCATCGACCAAAAAATATATCAATGGCTTTAATACAATATTTTGCCACAAAAAAGTGTTTACATCAAAATTTAAATGTGTCACTAATTATATCCATGATAGTGGTTCTATAATAATCTACATATTACAGATTTTTAAGATTCTTAAACCTTTTGACATTAAGTTCTCGACTGAATTGTTTAATGAATTCTAGGCCAAGTAGTTTTCAAGTGTGCGTTTATTGGATTATTCCTTCGGGATGAATTAGGCCATCGGATTAATCCATTGGAAAAACATGACGTTCACCAAACTTTCATCAAGATTGATCGATATCCCACGGCCAAACATGTATTTATAGAAATATGAAGCTTTCTGGCTTAAAAGCTTCTCCGGAGCAAAAGCTCCGTGAGGAAAATCGGACTGTTGGCGCCATCTGACCGAGGAAAAAGAAAAACCTTTGCCAACATCTTGAGATTATAATTCGGCCAAAAGCCGCTAGATGGAACAAAATGAAAAATAAAGATAAATTGTAAACAAACTATGTTTACTTATCCTAGAAGCGGTTTCAAATGTAAATAAAGAAACTACCGAGTGCCACTATCTCCTTATCATTTGAACGCTTTTAAAATGTCTAGTATTATATGTACAGAGCCACCAACGCAAACTATGCTTTATCACGTTTTATTCAGACTTGAATAATAAAATTAATAACCTTTGCGGTTTTCTTTCACAAAGGTGACAACCACTGCTTAAAGAAAACCACAACTATAAATAAAACCTGACAATAAACACACTTTAAATAATTGCAGTATTCTACAATTTTTCGCAAACATAATAGTTGCAAAATTTTCTGAGAGGACTGGCTTCCCTAATACATGGCTGAATGTTAGACTCACAGAATGGGGGGAGGGTGGACCCCTCGCGGGGCTGGTCACGGTGGGGCTGCGCGCCCCATTGAGGGCCCCATACCCCCCGGCGGAGCCAGGCCGGCCGTGGATGGAGCTCTGCAAGTCTGCGAGAAGGGCATCTAGAAGAAAACAAATAAAACAATAATTAAATAACGCCATCATAAATTAAAGAAGAACCTTATAAATCGTTTTGCATATTCTTTAAAAAAATAAAGGATGAGGTACCTATCTACATTGAAAAATGACAGCAAAAAATAAGTTTTTTTAAATATTTATTTCAAGAGTTCAGATGTGATTTTTTATAATGTGCGATTTATTTAATGACTATTTTCAACATTACCCGCATTCTTTGAATTATAATTCTCCGAGAGTTAGATAGTAGTTGCAATATAATTGAATTGGTTCGATTTTGGTCGATGACCCATTGGAATTTTAGTGAAGTGCATTATTATTATTTTGGTTCTGAAATGCAAAGATAATTTTTATTAAAATAGTTGTGTAAACAAAATTCATTATTTTCATTCTATTAAAATGATGCCACAAAGTAAATTTATTGAAGAAGTGATTACATTATTATTATTAATTACGTCATGGTATGTTGAACTCTGTCATGACATTTCTATGTATCGATATGTTGAAATAAGTGTTAGTCATAATCAATTCGAGGAGAAACATTTGGATTGTAAAATTGCGTGAGCACGCACTGCTCGTAATCATGTACACTGGACACTGGACACCTACAGTATAATAATTGGTATAAATATTTTTCCATTTAAATTATCTTACAGATTCAAATTTGTTGCATTCAAATTGGTCACGACCTAAATATGGCAGGTAAATTCTAAGCATATTAAATAATTAGATCATAAAAAGAGTTAATAGTAATGATGTGAATAATAAATAAAAACATTCCGATAAACATGTTTTTTAAATAAATGTATGAATGATGTTGAATAGCATTTGATTGTATTGAACAAATTGCGCCAGTGGAAGTGGCTTGAATGAACTCACAAGCTAACCAGATTGAACCCAACCAAGTCAGGTTTCGCGAGGAAAAAGAATAACGAGATAATATCACACCCACGCCTGAATCCTACCTTTCAAAATACCTGTCTTATGTAGAATGGACAATATAAGTACCAACGTTTAACTCATGTAAAATTAATTCACAATACATTTTAGTAAGTCAATATAATATGGTACAGTAAACTATGAGATGTCTTCCACTTAATGAACATGATATGGAATTGGAGTCGTAAATCATAATCAACTAGAAATAAAGCTACGAAGGTACGAAAAATGAGGCACAATTTTATTCTATCGCGGTGGGCGTGTTTATATTTGCGAATTCTTAGAGACGGGAGGCGTGGCAGATGTTTTCACGAATAACTAATTAGCATATCGAATGACAAAAATATATGATTAAATCTATTATGTTTGTGTGATTGTTTAGTTTATATTTACAAAATATGGTCTGTGTAAATCTGGCAATACACGCATCAATATTAATATATTATTCAGAATCGCCGCACCTATTCCGTCGACATCTTCGTATATATTAAAAGATTTCTTTTCGGCCGGCTGCAATACTGGATCTCCTTTTAAGACAACACTGTATAGATCAGTATCGACGCTCAAATCACTTTCCATGTTTGTGAGGTTATTGC